>NC_084996.1:23968131-23978131 GCF_963854185.1 Sardina pilchardus | reverse complement strand
CCCTATCCTGAACACTCTAGCGAGTACCACTACTGTCTCCCCTATCCTGAACACTAGCACGTACCACTACCGTCTCCCCTATCCTGAACACTCTAGCGAGTACCACTACAGTCTCCCCTATCCTGAACACTAACACCCACCACTACCATCTCCCCTATCCTGAACACTAGCACCCACCACTACCATCTCCCCTATCCTGAACACTAGCACGTACCACTACAGTCTCCCCTGTCCTGAACACTAACACCCACCACTACCATCTCCCCTATCCTGAACACTAGCACCCACCACTACCATCTCCCCTATCCTGAACACTAGCGAGTACAGTACATGCGAGTACCACTGCCGTCTCCCCTATCCTGAACACTCTAGCGAGTACATGCGAGTACCACTACCGTCTCCCGTATCCTGAACACTCTAGCGAGTACCACTACCGTCTCCCGTATCCTGAACACTCTAGCGAGTACCACTACCGTGTCCCCTATCCTGAACACTCTAGCGAATGGCACTACCGTCTCCCCTATCCTGAACACTCTAGCGGCCACCACTACAGTCTCCCCTATCCTGAACACTAGCACATACCACTACCGTCTCCCCCATCCTGAACACTCTAGCGAGTACCACTACCGTCTCTCCTATCCTGAACACTAGCGAGTACCACTACCGTCTCTCCTATCCTGAACACTAGCGAGCACCACTACCGTCTCCCCTATCCTGAACACTCTAGCGAGTTCAGTACATGCGAGTGGCACTTATTTCTGCCCTATAACGTGCCCTAATTGCATTGTATCTCTACTGGGCCTTGACTGTTGCTAAAGGCCTGTAGATGTAAACAGCATTGGGACCAGACTGGACTGGACTACTGGACTACTGGACTACAATACTGTGTGTGTGTGTGTGTGGGGGGGGGGGGGGGGGGGCAGCTGCTCAGCCTGCTGGTGCTCTGAGCTCCCTGTCTGACTCCGCGCATACACAAGTACATGGGAAGCACAAACCATGACAACATGGGTTGCCATGGGGATGATGAGAAGAGTGTTGAGTGCAGGCTGAAAAATAAGTGATGATGATGATAAGGATGAGGATAATGATGATGAGTGGAAGAGGAAAGAAAGCCTGCATCCAGTGTGTCCATAATAATTGGAATGTCCCAGAATGAATGGTCAGATTTGTTCCCATCATAGAAAATGAGCCAATATCTCTCAAATATCTCTTCCAGGATGTGGAGAAGTGGGTCAAGTTATCATAATAATAATGATTTCAAAAGCCCACTGAATTTACAATAAATGCTACATTGGGAAAGAGAGTGGGTCAAGTAGTTAACCTACTAACATCTGTAGCCTATGTGCGTGTGTGTGTGTGTGTGTGTGTGTGTGTGTGTATGAGAGAGAGAGATAGAGAGAGAAAATACCCTTTCTCATGCATTCACAAACTCTACAGCATTTCTAAACAGGCATTCTAAGCGTTCTAAATCCCTGGTAGGACCTCATGCAGCTCTCCGTCAACTCTACACACTATGTAATGTTTACATCAAATGTATGTAGAGTGTACAGTATGCAAGGCCATCATGCTTACGCTAAGTCTCGCTGTCCTTCAGGAGCAACCAGAGAACATCTGGTCAGAGTGCTGGCCACATTTGGGGCCCTACTGTAAAGGCTGGGCCAAATGGAGAGCTTGCTTGGCAGCTTTGGCAGATTGAGGAGACTTAACCAACATGTTTAATGTACACAACTCTCATGTCTCTCCCCAACTACCACCGAGCACCCTTCCCATTGAGCTTGTGCTTGTCAGTGACTAATTGTGATTGACAGGCAGATCGGCCGATGCTCATGCAACCCTGCGCTTCATTGCACCAGAAGAACAGAGAGCGGTGGGGTTTTGCTAAACAAGGTGGACGTAGGAACGCAGATTTTTTTGAAAGCCGGCTGATTTATCTTGCGCTGTCGGAGCATAGCCTACTGTCAGTTTTAGTGAATAAGATCAAAAATATCTTGATAAATGCAGCTTTAATAACTACAGTGGGTATAGTAAGTATTCACACCCATGCTAAAGTTGACTAAAAAGAGGAATATAAAATTATCTTTTGAGAATTGATTGTAATGCCTTAATTCAAAAAATGAGTAAAAATCAAACCGCTAAGGACACTAATTTTCTTTTTGATTGAACAATGTATCGTAAATAGATAAATGTTCTTCCTTAAATACAGGTTGCATAAGTAATTGACCCCTATGTTAAATTCCCATAGGAGCAGGAGGATTTTTTATATGTTTTTATTTTTAAAGGCCAGCTATTTCATGGATCCAGGATATTATGCATCCTGATAAAGTTCCCTTGGCCTTTGGAATTAAAATAGCCCCACATCATCACATACCCTTCACCATAGCTAGAGATTGGCATGGTGCTTTTTCCAGTTAGCCTATTAGCCTGTTTGATGCTCATTGAGCTCAATGCAAATCAAACAGGCTAATAGGCTAACTTGAAAAAAGCACCATGCCAATCTCTAGCTATGGTGAAGGGTATGTGATGATGTGGGGCTATTTTAATTTCAAAGGCCAAGGGAACTTTATCAGGATGCATAATATCCTGGATCCATGAAATAGCTAGCCTTTAAAAATAAAAACATATAAAAAATCCTCCTGCTCCTATGGGAATTTAACATAGGGGTCAATTACTTATGCAACCTGTATTTAAGGAAGAACATTTATCTATTTACGATACATTCTTCAATCACAAAGAAAATTAGTGTCCTTAACGGTTTGATTTTTACTCATTTTTTGAATTAAGGCATTACAATCAATTCTCAAAAGATGATTTTATATTCCTCTTTTTAGTCAACTTTAGCATGGGTGTGAATACTTACTATACCCACTGTATATGAAATGTATTTGCAAAGAGCACAGACATCAGTGGGTCAGCACAATGCCGTTAGTTCTTGCAGGAGAACTTTGCTCTTTGCCCAGTAGGGCTGCTCGATTATAGTAAAAATCATTATCACGATTATTTTGTTCAATATTGAGGTCACGATTATAAAATGTGACTACTCAGTGATTTTGGAACTATCATCCATCTTTTTTACAGTCTATGATCCATATTCGTTTTTTATATTTTTTAATTGAATTTCAAATATAATCCAACAGGAAAAAATACATGTAAAAAGACAATGCACATGACAACTCAAGTCAAAAGGAGAGCATTGTTATGAAACTGAATGTAGCAAAATAATCATTAGATTTCGATTATGTTATGTTATTTTCATAATTGTTGGAAGTCATAATCATGATTAGGCCCTGTGTCCACCAATCACGTTTTTTGCGCCGACAGCGACAATTTTCAATATAAAGTCTATGTAGCCCAGCGTTCACAGCGCTGAGTGAGTGAAATCTGTTCAACTTTTAGAACAGCACCGGGCTCGTCAATGTCACTTCTCGTTATAAACCGTCTCTGGTTTTGGTAACTTGGCAACAATAAACACTTCTCGAAGCGCCGAGAAAAGCGTTTAACGCTCTCAGCATAAAAAAACGTGATTGGTGGACACAGCACCTTAATCAATTAATTGCACAGCCCCATTATGGCCAAGCATTTCCATTAGGGTCCCTATGGTCTCCGTGGTTACGCTAGCACTTGGGCCTTCTCTGTTAAGACTGGTCTTCACGGGCCTGTGATTGGAGGAGAGGGACGCGAGCCCTTGAGCTCGTCTCGTCCGGTCCTGTCCAGCGGGAGCTCTTACCTTTTGGACACGCGGTAATGAGCCGTGGTGAGCTCGCCTGTCTCGGGGTTGTGCACGGTGGCCCTCCTTAACTAACACCCACAACGCAGCAAGCAGGGAGAGAGAGGGACAGAGAGAGAGAGGAGTGGGGGGAGAGAGGGAGAGAGGAGTGGGGGGAGAGAGGGAGGGAGGAAAACAAAGATGGGTGGGTGATAAGAAGAAAGGATGAAAGGGAGGGGCAGAGAAAGAGAAACAAGAGAGAGAGACAACAAGAAAGAAAGAAAGAACAAGTGAATTATTCCATGCTGGTGAAACGTGGAGATGTGATAGGTGCAACAGGTGATCGCCCCAGGACAGGTGCAACAGGTGATCGCCCCAGGACAGGTGTTAAGGCCAGGGCTGTACCTCAATATCCGTGTTCCCTTTTAGATCCGAAATCAATATTCCTCTTCAAATTGTTCTATTCCTTGCAGCTTTTAAGCCTTCAAAAGCTAATTGTGAGAGATTATAGACTGGCTAAACCCAGCCCGGTCTGCCAGTGATTTGGATTTCGTCCTGCAGCTCTGGCTGGAAACCTGCACATTTATCTCTCCTGCTTCCTGTCCACGTCTGCTGGCCTGGAACCAATCACAAACTAGCTTATCCACCAGGTCCACCCGGATCATTGGTCTGATTGGTTGAAGGACTATCCAAATGCGTACAGATTCAACTATGCCCATTGATCACGCCTTTTGTGCAGTAGAAGTAAAGCGCCAACTCCCTAGACTAATGGTCAATCTTAAAAGATTAATCTCTCTGCTCCCCTCTAGAGAGATTAAGCATTATCAGCCAAATCCTCAGATCCCAACTGACCTCGTCTGCCTGGAGAGGAGGCCTGGAGATCCTGGCCACTCAACCCTGGCCACTCAACCCTGTTGCCCACACACATACACACCATGTTAATATAAAAAGAGCATTTTTATATTAAAGGTCTTGAGGCAGACCCAGTGGGTTTCAGCCTCCCCTGTGTTAGAGAGAGACTAGCAGCAGCCACTCTGAGGATCAGACAGTGGAGGTATGTGTGTGTGTGTGTGTGTGTGCGTGTGTGGCTCTGTTTAGGCCCGAGTCTGGGCAAGATCAGTGGCAGTATAAGAGCTGATCTCCAGATCACAAACGATCTGACTACTATCCTTACGTGCATTTTGTGTGTGTGTATATGTGTGTGAGAGTGAGTGAGTGTATGTATATGTATGTATATGTGTGTGTGTGTGTGTGTGTGTGTGCGTCCGATCCTTTGGAGGCTGCTGCCAGTGAGGTCATGCATCAGGAGGAGGAGGAAGTGGGCGGTGCTGGTGCTGGGCGGGGCTCCAGTCCTGAGGGGGCGGAGCTTACCTCTTGCTGACGCGGTAGTGGGCGGTCTCCAGCACACCTGTGATGGGGTTGGAGATGGTGGCTCTGGCCAGCTGTGGAGCCCGCCCCGCCCAGAGGAGTCCGGTTACAACACAACACTGCTCTGTGTGGCCCTCACGGGCACCCTTACCGCCCGCCACACAACAGCAGGGTTCCACTCGATGTAGCCGCCGGCAGCCATCTTAAACTGACTGCATGACGCCATTACCGTCATTTCCCAACTATTAGCCGCAAGCTTATACATTGATTTTGAAACATTTCTTCAGCTATGAGGTTAATACACGGGGACAATTAATATGGTATTAATATGGTTTTGTTTCTTTCCACTTTTTTGAGAAAAACACTGTCCTGCGGCTTATACACAATGCGGCTAGTACATGGGAAATTACTGTATTTCTGAGATTCTGACACGCTTTCAAACTGGAATTGTGCATACGTCATGGTTGAAAACGTATTAGAATCTCAGAAATAATCACGTTTTGCAGTCAGCTTAAGACGGCTGCAGGCGACTACATCAAGTCGAATCCCGCTATTTACACAGAGTAGAATGGACATTCCCCTTCCCCAAAACGCTGGATTTGGATTCTCGGCCCTTTTGCCTTTTTCTATCCACTTTCCCTTGATGTCTATGGAACACTTAACATGGTCAAGGAAAGGCAACAAGCTGAATTCATACAAGACGACCACAATTTGACTCTGTTTACGCTAAGCTATGTAATTGTGGGAAGGCAGGTGTTACTGACATGCGTCATGTTGACTGGTCGTTGCTAACTGGCATAAGGAATTGAGGGGCGTCACTATAATCTTTCCTTTCGTAAAGGATGCCTAAGTGTACCCTATGTTCAAAGACACTTGAAACGGAAGCACTGAAGCACCTCTCTCAAGCATGTGAATACCAACAGCCGCCGTTGTTCCATGTCAAACAAGGAATGAAATCAAACCAACTGATTATTTCACTGGAGATTTTCAAATTAAATACCACTATGAGAGATCACAAAGTCCAGAAATGTCCCAATTTTTGTCCTCCGCACTTGGAGGGTCCAGTGTTCAGACCAACTATGCGACAGATAAAAATGATGATCTAAGTAAAGACATTGCATCCCAGTGTCCGTGGCGATGGTTCCCCTAGCGACAGGGTTGTAACCTGTGCAGAAAGGCAGGCTCAGCATGTGGGCATCAGATCAGAAGGGCTTCATTGAGGGAATGTTTAAATATGTTAATCATGGAGAATAAATAAAACAAATAACACCATATATTTTAACATTATGTAACATTTGTAAATCAACTGACGCAGTCTAGAGGAGTAACGTACAAATACACCATGAAATGACCATAATATCATTTGTGCAAAAACAAAGTGAAGCTGAAGTGTGAAATGGATCATGTACTTGTTACACTTTATGATACTCCAAATTGACTTGACTTGAAAATCGTTCCATTTCAGTAATGTCATGTGGCTTAGATTGAACACTCTCACTAATAGACTGAAATGCTGCTAGCAAACCTTTCTAGAGTTGAAGTGTTATTTTAAGGAAGAACCCTCACACACTGCAAAAATTTTTTTGAAACTTTACTGAGTGTTGCAAGCTTTCGGTCGTTAGACCTTCATCAGAGAGTGTTGAAGTGTTAAAATGAGAGTGTCAAAACGGGAGTGCTTAAAGCTTCGAGTGGGATTCTGATGCAATGGTTCAGGTGGAGCTGCAAGGCTCATTGGTTGCTACCGGTCAGAGTCTTTGATGCCCCATGCAAAGTTCTGTTTATAGAGGAACCTTCCTGATATTGCATATCATGTCCATTGTACTCTTTGTAATTCTACACGTCTTCCACTAGGAGGAGACACTACTTGCACCTCTGTATTACACACACACACACACACACACACACACAATGTGGAGCACTACAGGCTATGGCACCATGCTGTCGACTCCACGTGTGTGTCACCTCTGTAAAGCTCCCTACAGCCATACAGGTGTACAAGGTGTATTTTTGAATTCAAAAAATTCTAAATTCACACACACACACACACACACACACACACTTTAAATCTTGAGTCAACTTGGTGAGTCAACCTTTGTTCTGAGAAGAATCTCAGAACATGAACACATAGACACACACACACATTGATATACACAAACACACACACACACACACACACGCCCATAGCTGTCCCGGGCATCTCTGATCTTGTTTGGAAGGGCGTAGATCAGACTCTGATCTGGCTTGAAAGGGATGGCGTGCACATCACAAATCTGGTCTGGAAAGGATGGTGGGCATCTCTGATCTGATTTGGACTTGATCAACATATCTCATGCTGAACAAGTTCTGATACAGATTTAGCACACTGGTTCCAAATATAATAATATAATATATAATATAATATATATAATGTGTGTGTGTGTGTGTGTGTGTGTGTGATCAGGGGTGAACGATGATGCTACCACTAACAGACTAAAGTCAGAGAGGAGTAGTGAGACAGACAGACAGACAGACAGACAGACAGACAGACAGACTCACCCGTGGTTTGGCCAACTGTTTGACCTTAGCGATCTCTCCGTCAGTAACAATGTCGTGGAAACGGACAATGTGGGGGCGGTCCCACTCGTCTTCCTGCTTCACTGGGCCAATCATGTAGCGCGGATGCCGGTTGTTGTCAAAGTAACGGCAGAACAAACGGCTCTGTCTCCGAGGAGTCTGCAGGGGGAGCCAGAACACAAGGATTTAGTCTCACACACCCCACGACCTCCTCACACACCCCACCACCTCCTCACACACCCCACCACCTCCTCACACACCCCACGACCTCCTCACACACCCCACCACCTCCTCACACACCCCACGACCTCCTCACACACCCCACGACCTCCTCACACACCCCACGACCTCCTCACACACCCCACCACCTCCTCACACACCCCACCACCTCCTCACACACCCCACCACCTCCTAACACACCCCACGACCTCCTCACACACCCCACGACCTCCTCACACACCCCACCACCTCCTCACACACCCCACGACCTCCTCACACACCCCACCACCTCCTCACACACCCCACCACCTCCTCACACACCCCACCACCTCCTCACACACCCCACGACCTCCTCACACACCCCACGACCTCCTCACAAACCCCACCACCTCCACACACACCCCACCACCTCCTCACACACCCCACGACCTCCTCACACACCCCACGACCTCCTCTCACACCCCACCACCTCCACACACACCCCACCACCTCCACACACACCCCACGACCTCCTCACACACCCCACGACCTCCTCTCACACCCCACCACCTCCTCACACACCCCAGCACCTCCTCACACACCCCACGACCTCCTCACACAACCCCACGACCTCCACACACACCCCACGACCTCCTCACACACCCCACGGCCTCCTCACACACCCCACGGCCTCCGTCTCTCTCACATATACACACACACCCCACAGCCTCTGTCTCTCGCTCTCTCTCTCTCTCTCTCTCTATCTCTCACTCTCACACACACACACACACTCTCTTTCTATCACTCTCTCACACACAGTCTTTCTCTCTCACACACACACACACACACACACACTCTCTCTCTCTTTCTCTCTCACACACACACACTCTCTCTTTTTATCACTCACACATACATACACACACACACACACACACACACACACACACACACTCTCTCTTTTTATCACTCACACATACATACACACACACACACACACACACACACACACACACTCACACATTCTAATACACACACACAGTAAGCACGGCCACACACAGACATAATTAGGCTGTCAACACAACAAGGCAGAACAAAAGAAATACACAGAGGAACACACACACACAAACACACTTGGAAATATGACACACACATTATGTGGGAGGGGCAAGACGGGAAGAGACAGACACGCACACACACACACACACACACACACACACATACACACACACACACACACACACACACACACAGGCCAGTGCATTCCAGCACAATAGCATCAAAAGCACAATAGCATCCAGCACAAAAGCAAACACGATGAGACAGTGCTTAGGAGCCGGGCAGCCTGCTGGAATCACTGCTAGTCAGCCACCGGGCACAGCGGGCACCACACAGTGGGCACAGCGGGCACTACACAGCGGGCACCACACAGCGGGCACCACACAGCGGGCACCACACAGCGGGCACCACACAGCGGGCACCACACAGGGTGTTTTCAGGCCGGCCAGAAAGGTGCCGGTGCTGGTTCCTGCACCAATTACAGTGCTTACAGGTGAGCGGCCCGCGTTCTTCACACTATTTAAGTGAACCTGTGATGCCTCATCGACAGGGGGTGTTGAACTGCCACAAGACGGCCATACGAAAGCGGATCTCACAGCAAGGGAGCTGTCACAGCAAGCACACACGTTTCCTTTGTTTATTTTGCCATGTATTGTCGTCACGGCTCGCTTGGAAAAAACACGTTTTTCTTGGTTCGCATCGGGAACCAACTTTCTCTGATTTTTGGTGTGAACACGTCGGCCGGTTCGAGATTAGATGCGGGAACAGGCACCGGCACGGTTCTCTGTCAGCCGGAAAATGCCTACAGAGGGCACAGCGGGCACCACACAGAGGGCATGCCAGAACACAACCCTATCTGGGCCAGAACACAACCATATCTGGGCCAGAACAGAGCCAGAACACAACCCTATCTGGGCCAGAACAGAGCCAGAACACAACCCTATCTGGGCCAGAACAGAGCCATATCTGGGCCAGAACAGAGCCAGAACACAACCCTATCTGGGCCAGAACAGAGCCAGAACACAACCCTATCTGGGCCAGAACAGAGCCATATCTGGGCCAGAACAGAGCCAGAACACAACCCTATCTGGGCCAGAACAGAGCCAGAACACAACCCTATCT
>NC_084996.1:23908131-23963131 GCF_963854185.1 Sardina pilchardus | reverse complement strand
CCAGAATGTCCTCTGGCTGATGCTCCTGTGTGAACAACTGAAGCGGAGCTACGCTCTTTACAGAGTCAGAAACACAAACAAAATTCTCAGCAAGAGAGCCAAACCGATGCTCCACCACTCCAGCCCCTGTCTGACCATCTTTCTTCATCTCTGTAGACATGACCAGAGACTCCGAGAGAGATACCTGCCCCAGATCTACAGGCAGTGGAAGACAGGGTATCTCAATGTGGGAACTAAAGTCTACTTTCCCGCCATGGACAGCTCCCTGACCATCGGCACCAGTGATACATGTTGAATTCGTCTGAAGTGCAGGCTCCTGGTCAGCTACCAGAAGCTCTCCACTTACTTGGACCATTTCTGATCCAAAAAGCCATATACTGTCTGCAAGATCAACGTGGATCGACTCAGTTTCCAATAGCAACTGCTCACCAGAGTCCGTCATAGATTTCTCCGGACCCATTTTACTCAACTGGAAACTCAATTGTGCCATACACTCTGATTCAAAGAGCCATACACTCTCGAAGAGATAAACAGAGGACTCATCCTCTTCCCACTCCATAGCAGGGTTACCTTCAGGCAACACACCACTCTGCGAGTGGACACTGACAGATTCAGACTCACTGTTCTCCTCCATGCACTTTTCAGGAGCCATGGGAACCCCATTGAGACCAGGGTCCAACACTGGAGCCACAATATCCAACCTCTCAGTCCCAGAATCATCCCCAAACCGTCTTGCTAAGTCTCTGCGTTCTTGCTGTACCTGAGCCAGTTCTTCTTTTATTTGGGCAATCTCTCTTGTAAGTTGTTGCATGTTCTTCTCATGTTCACTCTCTTGAACCGCTTTAGATTGCTCTACCTCTATATCAAAATACAGCAGTACAGCATCGACAATGTTTGGTTTTTTAATGGCCTCTGATGCCTCTATATTGAAATGGCGAGCAACTTTAATTAATTGATCCTTGGGAATCCTAAACAGGTTCCATCGTGTAATGCCTTGAGCAATAAACTGTTCGACATTGAAGTCAGCCATAGCCACTGAGACCTGAGACAAGAGCCCCTTGTCAATCACGCAACCAAACACTCTAAGCGCAAGTAGCCTACACCAATTTATTAAGGCTGCCCTCACCAGCCGTATTAAATTGAACTGCAATTCCGTGCTCAACTAGCACAGACATATACAGCTTGGTTACTGCCACAGAGTTTTTCAACCTAAACACAAAAATCCAAAAACACAAGCCTACCAGCGCAAAGAGCAACCAGTCGCGTCCATACGCAACCTGTAGCCTACAGCCACGCAAAATCCAAAACCAAAAGAGTTGTACACAATTAGAACTCACCAAGCTAGCTCCAAATAACCACAGAACAAAGCATCCTCTAAGGAAAGCTAAAAGTCAGCATCAAATAACTATCCAGGACAGCACAAACGGCACTAAAGGCAGTCGCTTTCCCACAACCCTCAACACTGTTACAAATACAATACTGCCACTAGCAGCCAAAATGTAACTTCAACAAACATGGCTATACAAACAAACAACTAATGCCCTCACTCAAACGAATGACATAAACCATCATCCATACAGCTAAACAGCACACCAGAAATGTCCAATCTCGGACGAGCCTCCCAATTGTTACGAAACGGCGAGGCCAGCTCTTTATTGTCTAGGGTATTATCAGTAAAAAGCCTCCCGCAAGTCGCAACCTAAAGTAAAGTTCAACCCCACCACAGCTAACTCTATCCACTAGCCCTACATGATGGAAATGCGTGGAAGTGTATCCTAGCATGTGGATGTGTGTGTGCGTGTCAGCTTGGCAGAGCCCAGTGAGAGGTCACTTACCTGTGGCTCTCACGGCCCGGTGGCTCTATGATAGTCTATGGCCAGCGCAAGCATTAGATTCCTTGTTCAGTTTTTCTTTGTTGGTGGTAAACATAATCCAAAAGAGTTTAACCCAAAAATGAGGGGGATTCAGTTTGCCTTTGTTTTCGGTGGCAAACAGACACATGTCCCCAGGCCTCTGCTGCAGGCCTAACCCAAAAACCAATCCCTCTCCCAATCAGTGCAGGTGTGCCTTTACTAATTAGCCACAGGTAGTGACATCACTGAAGCCCCGCCTGTAAGTCAGTGCTTGCCCTACCATGTGATCTAACCTATCCTAACAGTGTGTGTGTGTGTGTATGTGTACCTGGCAGGTTGTTTGTGTGTGTGTGTGTGTGTGTGTGTGTGTGTGTGTGTGTGTGTACCTGGCAGGTTGCCCGTAGAGATGGAGTGTGTGTCCAGTTTGTAGGTATCCTGTAGGCGGAGCAGAGCTTTGGCTGCGCCCGTCTCATCATCCTTGTTGGGGAAGTTCTGCCTCAGGATGGTCAGGTTGGAGATGAACCCTACAGAGGCACAGAGAAGGAGAGATTCATTGATTCATTGATTATGATTAATTGATTGATGATTCAGATCACACATCTGATCAGAGAGTTAATCCTCACGTCCAAACATGCCATTGAGGACAAGACTCTGTGTGTGTGTGTGTGTGTGTGCTCACGTTGAGACATGTCCTTCAGGACGAGGTTCTCCAGGTCGCCCCACTCAGTGTTGAGCCTCTTCATCAGTTTGAAGGCGTTCACTGGGTGACCCAGGAAGCCCTCGGGGTCCTGTGTGGCCGTTAGGGTCAGAGAGTCCAGCTTCTCAGCCCACCTGACCGGAGAGAACACACACACACACACACACACACACACACACACACACACACACACACACACACACACACACACACACACACACACACACACACACACACACACACACACACACACACACACACACACACACGATGATTCAACATGACATCGTCATCTATTAAGTATCTATTACCTATCTATTAACACCCCTTCATGGAACACCTTCATGTGGCACATGTTCTCCTCAAAACGCATCTCAGATCCGTGTGGGATTTGGGACCCTCCGTGAGGAAGATGAAGTATTTCTTATCTGAGCTCAATTCATAACAAATATTATCATCCTGAGAAAAAAAAACAGTGTCACAACCTTCCACCTACCTCTCCCCTTAGACTCACAGCCCCTACCAAGGACACTTAAACCTCTCCCCTCAGACACACAGCTTCTATCTAGGACACTTAAACCTCTCCCCTCAGACACACAGCCTCTATCTAGGACACTTAAACCTCTCCCCTCTGGTGTACAGCCTCTATCTACAGTAGGACACTTAAACCTCTCCCCTCAGGCACACAGCTTCTATCTACTTAAACATCTCCCCTCTAGTGTACAGCCTCTATCTAGGACACTTAAACCTCTCCCCTCAAACACACAGCCCCTATCTAGTACACTTAGACTATCTAGGACACTTAAACCTCTCCCCTCAGGCACACAGACAGAAGGAAAAGCATCAGATGTCTTCAAATATGAATGGGTATGAAACACATCCTACTGGGTGAATGGATATCTACACACAAAACCACCAGGAGAATCAGTTCAGTGCACCTCTCTCTGTGTCTGTGTGTATGTGTGTGTGTGTGTGTGTGTGTGTGTGTGTGTGTGTGTGTGTGTGTGTGTGTGTGTGTGTTTATTTAGTTGGGTGGTGCACACAGATGGAGAGGTCGGGTGTGTCCAGTTGCAAACTGTCCTCAAGCCATTGTGAGGCTTTGTTTTGTGTGTGTGTGTGTGTGTGTGTGTGTGTGTGTGTGTGTGTGTGTGTGTGTGTGTGTGTCAGAATGCAAGCTGACTCACTGCTTGACCTGCTCCAGCTTGCTCTCCTCAGCTTTGATGTAGTCCTTTAGGGAGGTGACCAGATCCTTCTCCGTGAACAGCAGGTCTGTCATCTGACCTGGAAACAGAACATTGGATCACCACCTCTACCGTCAGAATAGTCCGTGAGCCAGAGGGGTTGGTCGTTACCGAAAAGGTGGCAAAGGCTACCATACCTTTTCTGAAAGCCTGGAATCTCAGCTTTTCAATGATGTATGATGGCCATCTGACAAGAGTAGCTGTTTTGAGTTATGACGCATAATGTAAACTAAGGTTGAAGAAATAATGCGTATAAATCAAGCAGAACACTGAAATATTTTATTTTGTTATGTTTGGTATCATTTTAAAGGGGGGACTCTGAGCTTTCATTTAAATCCTTTTGTGAACATTTTGGATAAGTACAGCCAACCCTGGAGCTCTTCAAACCTTTAATCACACACATTTTCCTGCCATTTCCCTGCCATCTTTTGTCTTTTAATCCTGTGGCACCTGGGAGCATCAGAGAAACAAAATCCAAACACTGAAATACTGGCATGACCCTAAGGATTCAGGAAATGTATCATTTACCCATATTATCTGATTTGGAGGGGATGATTTTCCGTCTTATATCAGACATGGCGTTTTTTCAAAGACATAAACAGTAGTGTACTATTACCCTTAAGGTTAATTTGTTGATATGTCGAGTTGAAAGTCTGAGGTAAATATATTTGAAATAATAATTATTGATACAGATCATTTTGAAAAAGTTGTTATACAGTGCAACACACTGACATGAGGAGTGACACAGTCCCTCTTGCATGAGCAGGACAGAAACTCAAGTACTGCTTGTGGACCAATGGAGACATTGAACCAGTCTATGGAGAGCTGCAAGTCACCATCTTGGTCCAGTCTAGACCACCCATGCATGCTCAACTGGGGAAGGAACTTCAGGGTTGTTCTCGAGGCATCTTCTCCAGATAGCACCTTGATAGGTAGCTTTGAGACCGTGCTTCCTGAGAGAATCCGAGCATGGAGTTAACTGCCAGGATTCTACGCCTTTCTTTGCACAAAAAAGTGCATACTTCATTTCATTGATGTTGGTGATTCTGGACTTGGAGCTGTACATTTGACATGTGAACTCCTTTAAGGCTGCATACAACGTACTGTAGGTGTCATTGCCCAGTCTGCCCCAACCTTCTGAAAGGTCTCACAGAAGTTTTCGGGCTGACACTTTACCATGGCCTGCAAATGCACTTACAGTATCGCAGCCTGTGTATACGAGTATTTTCTTGCCTGAGAACAAGGCATTCATTTTTTAATATAAATTCCAAGAAAGTGGGGACCTGATATAAATGATATGTGGTGGATATGTATTAAGGACCTTTTTAACCATCTAAAAATGCTGAGAATGCTGAATAACAACTTTTTCAAAATGATCTGTATCAATAATTATTATTTAAAATATATTTACCTCAGACTTTCAACTCAACATATCAACAAATTAGCCTAGGGTAATAGTACGCTACTGTTTATGTCTTTGAAAATAACGCCATCTCTGATACAAGACTGTAAATCACCCCCTCCAAATCAGATAATATGGGTAAATGATACATTTCCTGAATCCTTAGGGTCATGCCAGTATTTCAGTGTTTGGATTTTGTTTCTCTGATGCTCCCAGGTGCCACAGGATTAAAAGACAAAAAATGGCAGGGAAATGGTAGGGAAATATGTGTGATTAAAGGTTTGAAGAGCTCCAGGGTTGGCTGTACTTATCCAAAATGTTCACAAAAGGATTTAAATGAAAGCTCAGAGTCTCCCCTTTAAAATGATACCAAACATAACAAAATAAGATAGTCCAGTGTTCTGCTTGATTTATACACATTATTTCTTTAACCTTAGCTTACATTATGTGTCATAACTCAAAACAGCTACTCTTGTCAGATGGCCATCATACATCATTGAAAAGCTGAGATTCCAGGCTTTCAGAAAAGGTATGGTAGCCTTTGCCACCTTTTCGGTAACGGTTTCCATAATTTGAGGCCCTGGCTCACGGTCTAGAAGAGAACAACTTTAAATGTGTTGTTGTTGTTGTTGTAGTTCAGTATCATTAATTCAACAAAATGTTTCATAATGCATAGGTAGGTATATACTGTTCGTATTTATATTTTTACTATTGATTTGGGATTATGCCTGCAGAGCCATTCCAAAAAAAAAAATCAGGCTTCACAGACAGCAGATTAATCAAAGCCAATACTGACAACTGCAACATGCCAATGACAGGAGGATCCCATCCCATCTCCCATCTCCCACTTACTTCCTGTCACACCCATCTGTCCTGTACGAATAGATACCCCCCCCCCCCCCCACACACACACACATAAAAAAAGAAGGGAGGGGAGGGGTACTCACCAATGGAGGTGAAGAAGTCCTGGTGAGCGACACCACAGCGGAGCACACAGCTGGTCCAGAGCAGCACACACACCGCCCTCAGCTCCATCTACAAACACACACCACACCGTGAGGACACGCACACCGTGAGGAACACACACACACACACTGCCCTCAGCTCCATCTACAAACACACACACCACACCGTGAGGACACGCACACCGTGAGGAACACACACACACACACTGCCCTCAGCTCCATCTACAAACACACACACCACACCGTGAGGACACACACACCATGAGGACACATCATGAGAAACACACACACACACACACACACACACACCGCCCTCAGCTCCATCTACAAACACACACCACACCGTGAGGACACACACACCATGAGGACACATCATGAGAAACACACACACACATACACCGCCCTCAGCTCCATCTACAAACACACACACACCGTGAGGACACATCATGAGAAACACACACACACACACCGCCCTCAGCTCCATCTACAAACACACACCACACCGTGAGGACACACACACCATGAGGACACATCATGAGAAACACACACACACACCGCCCTCAGCTGAGCTCCATCTACAAACACACAGTGTGAGGACACATCATGAGAAAAACACACACACACACACACACACACACACACACACACACACACACACACACACACACACACTGTCCTGCCCTGAGCTCCATCTACAAACACACACCATAAGAAACAAAACACCATGAGAAAAGTTAAATGTAAAATGTGCGCACAATTGACTAAATTGAGGGCAAAATATAATAAAATAACCATAAAACGTGAAACGTGCGCACAATTTAGTCAAATGAGCGCACATTTTCTGGATATACACCAAAAAAAGAAATCTTGCAACGACATCACCGTCATTTTCCACTCTTCATCCCTGTTATTACTCTATAATGACTCGCTGTGGAATACTATTGTGTAGCATCACAGTAGAATGTTATTGTGCAGCATCACAGTGGAATAGTAGCATCACAGTGGAACCCTATTGTGTAGCATCATAGTAGAATGTTATTGTGTAGCATCACAGTACAATGTTATTGTGCAGCATCACAGTGGAATAGTAGCATCACAGTGGAACCCTATTGTGTAGCATCACAGTAGAACCCTATTGTGTAGCATCACAGTAGAATGTTATTGTGCAGCATCACAGTAGAATGCTATTGTATAGCATCACAGTAGAATAGTATTGTGTAGCATCACAGTAAAATATTATTGTGTACATCACCATGGAATATTATTGTGTAAAATAAAATCACAGTAGAATCTGATTCTGCGAATCTTGACGGGCAAATCCTCGGTCAGCTCTGTGAATGGAGGGGCCCTGAAGTAATTAGAGGGTGCCCACGGTGCCCGTGGACTCTCCTTGTGTCCGCTGCGCCAACATGGCCCTGTGAATGGGCAGCGAATTGCCACTCTGTGACTTCCGTCAGTGCCAACCCCTCCATGCCAACAAACCCCTGGTGGCATGGAAACTGTCTGGAATAATTAAACCAGCAGACCGCAATGCAATGCCCTCCTCCTCCCACGGATTTAAGCTCCGGGCTCTCCTAGAGACTGCTGAAATGTGTCGATGAAAACATGGCCCTGTAGCGATTAGCTGCCCAAGGAGGCCGAGATTAACTGAGAAAGAAAGGATCACAGCAAACAAAAAGGAGGTATGCAGCAGCTACACCGCTAAATGTTTGCAATGTTGCAAATGCTGGACAAAGCTAGAGAGGTTCGCACTCTCAAAGACACATGATGATGCATTTAGTCAGGCAGGCACTGCAGGTTACTTTTATGCTCATGTTTATGGTTCTTAGCAAAGCAACATACAGTAATAGCAATAAACATGATCAGTTTGAAGCAGCAGTGGTGCTAATGACAGCTCTGCGCTGGGGACCTGTCCCACTTTGACCCAGGGGCCAATCCATACATAAAGTTGAATTTCAGTGCAATTGACTGCAGTTTCAATGAAGTTTGTAATGTACTGGGTGAATGCATGACCAGTGTGTTGTGTACTGGGTGAATGCATGACCAGTGTGTTGTGAACTGGGTGAATGCATGACCAGTGTGTTGTGTACTGGGTGAATGCATGACCAGTGTGTTGTGAACTGGGTGAGTGCAAGACTAGTGTATTGTGCGCAGGGTGAATGCGTGACACTTGTGTTGTGTACTGGGTGAATGCATGACCAGTGTGTTGTGTACTGGGTGAATGCAAGACTAGTGTGTTGTGTACTGTGTACTGGGTGAATGCATGACCAGTGTGTTGTGAACTGTGCACTGGGTGAATGCATGACCAGTGTGTTGTGAACTGTGCACTGGGTGAATGCATGACCAGTGTGTTGTGAACTGGGTGAATGCATGACCAGTGTATTGTGTACTGGGTGAATGCAAGACCAGTGTGTGAATGCATGACCAGTGTATTGTGTACTGGGTGAATGCAAGACCAGTGTGTGAATGCATGACCAGTGTATTGTGCACAGGGTGAATGCATGACCAGTGTATTGCGTAGAGGGTGAATGCATGACTTGCACGGTGGCAGACAGGAACTGAATGCATGACTTTCAACCGTATGCCCTTACGCTACCCGCTACCTCCACCACCGGCACTGGTGAGTGCACACACTGGTCATGGTTGTGAGAGGAGCTCAGGGCTGCTTTAAGGGCACACTAGTCCACGCAGATCTCATACACTACTTCAGTCCATTTCGTCCAAGGTAACGGAATGATCGACTCGACTTACTGTATATCCAGTAAATGGACTGTTTTGAATTGAATTGCATTGCATTTATATAGTGGGTTTTCACTAAGCCAATGATGAGTTCAGCTCTAACAAAAGACACTTTTCCCAAAACATCTTACATATGTCAATTATATGGTAACACTTTACTTGACGGGTTCATTCATAACACATTCATAACAGCTGTGGAATGTGGAAGACAAAATGTCAAAAACTTCAATCGAATTCAATCAATCGCAAAGCAGCATTGCTTTCTTTTTTGTTTTAGCCAATCTGATCATGTCACATCTTAGTCAATGGGGAAGTCCAGTGCCTAGGAGAATTTCATTTTTTGTTTGTCTGTTTGTTTATTTTATGATAGCAACCTCTGAAGAATGCATAATTGTCTACACCAATGACTGTATATATATAAAATAGGATTGTCCAACCATTCAGAGGTCCACAGATGGTAGTTCACTTCCCAGTATGATGAATACTTCACAACTCGTATAGTAAAGTGACATGTAAAATAGACTAAAATATTCATGAGATGTTTACAAACGCTGGAGAGGATTCATAATACCCTGTATATGGATTATTGTTGGACTTTTTATTTTGTCTTCCACATTCATGAAAGTGTTGGTATGAATATTGAGTCATGTTTCATTAATCAATCAAGAATGCGTCATGTGCACTTCATGACAGCTGTTACGAATGTGTTATGAATGAACCCGTCAAGTAAGTGTTACCAATTATATTACAAAAGCATTGTTACATTGTTCTCAACTCAGGGTTAAGTGATCAAGGGCACAACAGTGGAAGCCAGGAATTGAACCCACATTTATGGCTAATGCATTGTCGCTCAGCTCCTTAAACACTACGCTACCACCACCCCAGACATAACAGACGGGCATCTCCATCCGACTACAGTCCTGAAGGAGAGGCTACAGTAATTTATGAGAGATCATGGACATGACAGGAGGAGCTATGAGTGGTGGGAGGCCACAAAGCTGGTCCCCACAGAATGATTTTCTCTATGCAGTGTGCCCTTGGTCACCAAGCCCTCCGCAACATCTTGGATTGTCATTCCCATGACTAGAGCTTCAAGCATTCATCCATGTACTTGTTTAAACATATTCTTTAATGTAATTTTCAAGCATTCACTACAGCAGAGGCTTCCATCCTTTTGGGTGTCAAGCTAAAGCACACTAAAGATCGAGCAAAAATGTCTAGGCACATTGCTATGAAGTAGCATACACATTATTACAGGCTTTCACAGGAGTGTTCCCTCTGCACATTCCTTCTATGCAGAATGTTGAGCTGAGAGCACAGCGATAGACATATGCTCGCAAGATGTTGACTGAGCTGGGTAAAAGATCTGTAGTCTAGTGGGCTACTTCATAACAACCACTTTATGATCATAATCAAAGGTTAGTATGGTGATAGCCAGGCTAGCTAACCTCTACAAGGGAGGGAGGTGGCGGGAGAGAGCACTGCTGCACGGATATCAAAACTCCCCTACACAAAGGTGTGGAGTGCCACTGGTTCAGGCACAGCCTCTATCCACCATTACTGATAACTGGCTCATCGGTTAGCCTCCAGTCTCGGCTGTGCTTTCTGTGTAACCTGCTAACCATGTGGAGATTGGACGACTGTGTGTGTCTTTGTATGTGTAGCCTGCATGTGAGGAACCCATTTCATTTCAAATGGTCATTACAACAATAAGACAGCCTTATGGAGACAGAGCCTAGCCTAATCCCTGATTAATGTTCATGTTTTTACATCAGACAGCTGTTCAAAACACTCTGGTAAGCCCAAAATAACACCATGCTCTAGTTTCTTTGATGTCTCTTTTTCTACTGGAAGTGTTAGAGGTAGGACCCTGCTCGCTCTCTCCCTCTCTCTCTCTCTCTCTCTCTCTCTCTCTCTCTCTCTCGGCCCATTTGTTCAGAAAACTTTTACCGCAGCCAATAAAAGCCGAGTCGCAGCTGTAGGCTACGGTCACCTCTTTTCACCTGACCAGCACGGATCTTGCAATTTATAGGCTACTTTTCTAAAGGCTCACGAAAACTTTAGTTGGATATGTAACTGTTACCACAACTCTACCACAGCTATGCAATACCTTCAACGTTTACTCGAGACTACTTCACAGCTTCCGTCGTGATGCTATAGATGAAATATATCCTAGGATAGACAGACCAATGGATGCTGCAGAAGATATTATTGCCACGTCCACGCCCCTCCCCACAACTGCCTCTCACTGATAATCTTTCATTTTCTCGAACAACCAGCCGACAGAATTGTTTCTTAAATATCAAAGTACACTGGAGAAAGGTCTGTAGCATGTTACATTGTAGCAGTCACGTGAGGTCACTGAGCAGGATAAATAGTGGCAACATTCCTGACTATACCGTTGCAACAGTGTATCGCTGCGCAGCACTAACTACTGAGTTAGCCCAGGGGTAGTAGTTAGGAGCGCTGCAGCACGTTTGGACAGGAAAACAACTCTCTATTCGACAAACCAAACCTGACAACCTACATTTCATGCACCAGTAAAGGCAAAGCCATTTCCCAAAGCGTCTACTGAGACAGACAGCAGGTGAGACAGTTAGCGTGGGCTAGCCCGTGAACGTTATAGCCCTAGTTTTAAATGCCACGACACACAAAATGAAAACGATTTCTGTAGCCTGGGGTAGTCTTGACCTAACGCATTTTGGAATAGCCTCGCACTGACTAAAGCAAGCTTCGTATGACGAGAAAGTTTTGTCGAGAAAGCAGGAAGATAAAGTAGCCTAGACTAGATTTTGGCCACTCACTCACCCACCCCCCACTAATAATAATGATGATGTCCCAAGCGGACCTAACGAAAGACTCAAACACCAAAATGACCCATGGCCACCTAGCAGTGATACAGTAGCCCATAGCAGACGTTGAACCGCAATAGTCTGACATTCACAGTAGGATCACTCTGGGTAAAAGAGGATCACAACACAGTGACTGAGGAAAATTCTAGACTTCCTCTAGTATCGTTAGTAGTAGGCTGTACAGTTATGTTAATCTGCGAATGCAATAGAATCTCGAGTCCTCTCACGTAGATTTTTGAGCAGATCGACTCACATTTCACTGACACAGTATATCCGCGTCCCGGTCTGCAAGTCACGGGTGGATAAGTGACTTTTAATCCTCGCCGTTTGGTCCTCCTCGACGCCGTTTCTGCAACAGCAAGAAGGTCACTACTGCTTGTTGGGCTACTCTCCACCTCATTATAGAAAGATGCCAGTGTCGCCACCTTGTGGGAATGATTTTTCCTGACCTGGCATATCGCTTACTGTTCTCAATAGCCTACTTGGCCCAGGCTACGCCTTCCAATTCAAAGACTTTGCGCAACATAAACGCACCCAAGATCAGATAAATAATTAAGGCCATATACCCAGGGGGCAAATGGGGTTTTACAGACATGGACTACTGTAAAAGGTTGTCATGCAAAAATAAAATCTAGGGTGTCCCAGGATCACAACCTGGGTGGCCAACCAGCTGCTGTTTGTGTGTTATCGCCCTTTTTATGCCCCATCAGTCTATGGACGAATATATTACGGGGTGAATAAGGTAAACATTTTAACAAAAATAGATATCCCCACAAAAATTCCTCAGATGACTATTTACACCTTTACACCTATTTACACCTTTACACCTTTCACCAAAAGTTAATCTGGTTGATAGAGGTGCACTTTAAGCCTCCCAAGCCCAAGGCTATAAATGTATGCAAATTCGTGCATATTTCATTTGATAATGGTTCATCTACATAAATGTATCATGTATTTCAGAAAACTTGCAATAAGTATTATCTTACAGTGAGTAATCATCTAAGGAATTTTTGTGGGAATATCTATTTGTTAACATTTTTACCCTATTCATATGGAATATATTCACCCCATTATATATTCGTCCATAGACTTATAATGGGGCATAAAAAGGGTGATAACACACAAACAGCAGATTATTGACCGGGTTGGCCACCCAGGTTGTGATCCTGGGACACCCTACATTTTATTTTTGTATGACAACCTTTAACAGCAGCCCATGTCTGATTTCCCTAAAAAGAGGGGGGGGGGTTGCCCCCTGGGTATTACAATAGGGTGACGCACTGAATGGTGCGCGTAATCCAATAACTGTTCTCGTTGTTGTTGTTTCTTTGAATGACAAATATAATTCATATAGCATTACATAATTTACCGCACTTTTCGTTTAAGGCCACTTTTGCTTTTTAGAAAGTAATTGCTTGTTCTCTTGTTTGTTTGTTTTTTTTGCTTTTTTAAATCAAATCTATTTTGTCAATGAGGCTCTGCAGCCAGTACTTGTACAAGTACTTGTATTTTCGTCCATAATGTCCAGTAGAGGCCGCTGTTCTCCTTTCTGAAACGGCGCTGCTCTGAAACTGTGGGCACCGGGAGCTCAGACGGGCTTCAGTTGATGACGTGAAGTGTTGTGCTCTGTTTTGTGCCGTGTGACCCGACCGAGTCTGTAGTAGCATGTACAATGCCGAGGACAGTTGTCAAAAAGAAAGACGTTGTTAATGAAAAGTTACGCGAGTGATTCCTACGACAGGGCAGGAGCAAAGTCACAGTTACGAAACGACGTCCATTTTTAAACGTAACGTGACGAAGTGTTCTGTAACGTAGTAGTACAGTGTGTTCTGTTCTGCACGCCTTCCGTCGGTCATTCATTTGCTGTGCTGGGCAGTGAGCATAACCATGTGGAGACGACCATTTGGGCTTTTAAAAAAGGTGAATAACCTTTCATAACGTGTTGTCATACTATGGCTTGGCTGTCGTGCAAAATCGAAGCAAAATGTTTAACTCTGGCTAATGAATAGCTAGTGTTGTCATTGTGCTCTAGACTGTTGTAATTTATGCAATTGCATTCAAACTCCCAGATCTATTCATTATCAGACTGTGTGGTTACTTGACTGTAGTGCCTCTTGCATATCTTAATAATGTACTTTATGCTAGAACTTGATGAAATTACGACTCTTTACCGCCACCACCACCACCACTAAGACAACCATTTGTTGCACAGATATCAACCCTCTTGGCATTGTTTTTCTCTTGTAGCTGTGACCTCAGGAAATGTTTAAGTCATTGAGAACTCTCTTCAGGCCGGAGCTGGTCTTGACCAGGTCCAGCTCCAGTTATGTGACGAGAATGAGGTCAGTGGTGCAACCCGCCTGAGAGAACTTGCACAGCACGGAGTCAGTTGATAAGAGATCACCTGAGCGACAGTGGCAACCCACTTCACATAACGATACACACACACAGGCATTTTAATAAGCAGTCACCAGGCTAAAGATAATAACTTTGGCATCCCAATAAGTGTCAGACACTCCATACATCGTATCTTTTACACACACACACACACACACACACACACACACACACACACACACACACACACACACACACACACACACACTCACACACGCTTGTGCTGCTGTGTCCTGCTGTGGTCAGGTACCTGATGAAGCTGAAGGAGGATGACGGGGCGTGCCTGGAGGCTCCAAATATCTTACCTTTTACACACACACACACACACTCACACACTCACACTCACACACTCACACACTCACACACTCACACACTCACACACTCACACACTCACACACTCACACACTCACACACTCACACACTCACACTCACACTCACACTCACACTCACACACACACACACACACACACACACACACACACACACTCACACACGCTTGTGCTGCTGTGTCCTGCTGTGGTCAGGTACCTGATGAAGCTGAAGGAGGATGACGGGGCGTGCCTGGAGGCGCTCCGCTCTGGCCACCTGCTGCTCTACCACCGACTGGCCCCTCTGCTGCAGAAGGCTCCCGCCTCCGCCACCACCGCCCCGGGACTCTTCCAGCTGCCCGCCATCAACACCAGCGGTACATAGCAGTGTTGTTCTGTCTGTCTGTTCAACACCAGCGGTACATCAGTGCTGTTCTGTCTGTTCAACACCAGCGGTACATAGCAGTGCTGTGTGTCTGTCTGTTCAACACCAGCGGTACATAGCAGTGCTGTCTGTCTGTTCAACACCAGCGGTACATAGCAGTGCTGTCTGTCTGTTCAACACCAGCGGTACATCAGTGCTGTGTGTCTGTCTGTTCAACACCAGCGGTACATAGCAGTGCTGTGTGTCTGTTCAACACCAGCGGTACATAGCAGTGCTGTGTGTCTGTTCAACACCAGCGGTACATAGCAGTGCTGTCTGTCTGTCTGTTCAACACGGTACATAGCAGTGTTGGTCTGTTTGTTCAACACCAGCGGTACATAACAGTGCTGTCTGTCTGTTCAACACCAGCGCTTAGAGGAATTTCACAGTGCTTCACTCACTCACTCACCTACTCACCTACTCACTCACTCACTCACTCACTTACTCTCTCAGTCACACTCGCTCACTCACTCACTCACTCAATCAATCAATCATTTACTCACACACACACTCAAACTCAATCACTAACTCATTCCTGCACTCAATCATCTCATCAACTCATCAGTGCTCAAAGGAGTATTCATGTACTCACTTATTCTTAACTCATACATGCTCACTCACATCACTCACTCACTCGCTTACTTACTTAGTTTAACTTACGTATTCATTTATTCACTCACACTCACACTCAGTCTCTCTCTCTCTCTCCTGCACAGTAGCTCAAAGACACATACATACTCATTCTTACTCTCTTTCTCACCACTGATTTTTAAAGACATTCACTGCCTCTTTTCTAGCATGTACACAACCCATGCATGAGGTTGCAAGTGTGATATAAAAGTGAGCAGATCAAAGTCTCATGGAATATCATTTGGGCCCTAGAAGTATGGGTGTGACTGTGACTCATTGTCATTTGTTACTTGCTTCTAGATCATTCGGTACAAAGAGAGAACATGTTGGACAGTCACCAGTTCAACTATGCCAACATGTCATGCTTGAATGTCTAGGATTCTGTTTATGCCATTAACCTGATGCAGGTCACCACATTATACAAAGCTGTGGGTGAAATAAACACCAGTATGTTTGGTCTCCCTTTTCAGATTTGGAAGGAATACTTGACAAACTTGGGAAGAGCCGGGAGCTTGTGAATGAAGCCGTTCTTATTGCCTGCACTGAACAGCAGGAGGCTCAGTTCTCTCTTGATGTTGGTAAGAGTTCCCTTGTAAATCGACTCACACACACACACACGCAGCAGTTAAAACCCCGACTGATGTCACTGTTCTTCTGTCTTCTGTTCTTCTGTGTGTCGTCTTCTTCATGGACATCACATCCTTTTCGCTCTCTATCTCACACACACATACATATTTATACACAACCTGCTCTCATACTGCATGTCACTCACACACTCACACACACACACACACACACTCCTGTCCTCACTGTCTTGTGCAGGGGCCCTGGACAAGTCTGAGGTGGAGAGGCTGTGTGGAGGAGCATTCATAGACCTGAGGAAGGCTTTCTTCCTCCTCCGAGGCCCAGAGGCCCCGCTGGTGGCCCGGGTACGAAACACCACATCTGGATTCTAGAACTACAGTAGAATACCGTAAACATCACATCTGGATTCTAGAACTACAGTAGAGTGCAGTGAACACCACTTATTTTTCTAGAACTACATTAGATTACCGTAAACACCACATATACTGTATACTCTAGAGTTACAGAAGAGTACCGTATACACCACATCTATATTCTAAAACTACAGTAAAGTAACGTAAACAGCACATTCATATTCTAGAACTACAGGAGGTTACCGTAAACACCACATCTATATTCTAGAGCTAAAGTGGAGTACCATAAATACCACATCTAGAAACACAGAAGATTACCGTAAACACCACATCTAGAAATACAGAAGAGTACCGTAAATACCATGTCTAGAACTAAAGGACCGTGGCGATGAAGTGTGGGCAGGTAGTGCTGCATGTCAGGGATGGCGTAGCTAGGTAATGCACATTTGAAACAGGAATATGAAGTGAATAACAGAGAGAATGTCAAAATGCTTCATTCATCCATTTTGTTTTACTTTCAAGCATTTGAATAACTGAAACACTGTGGTTTGGGAAGTCGCTATCAAGTCTGAGACTGACCTCATTTCCTGTTGACCTGTGTGTGACCCCAGGGCCAGGCGCTGCTGCGGTGGCACCAGACGCATGGCTTCTGCAGCGCTAGTGGGCACCCCACCTTCAGGAACCAGTCGGGCAGCCAGCGCATATGCCACAGCAGTGGGCAAACCTACTACCCAAAGGTATGGGCGCGCCAGCCTGGCCGCAGGAACTTGAGGGACTAATACTGTTCTATCTGCTGTTCTATCTGCTCTTCAAGAGCTTCCTCCAGAGTAATGAATGCACGATGACAACTGTATGCTATCAGATGCATAGTAATGACAGAATAATACAAATCAAGGCTTCTCGAAGTTTTGCTAGGAAACAGAAATACTTCTCTTTCATAAATGAACTAGCTAGCAGTCTTTTCTGGTACTGTGGGATATTCTAGAGAGGTTTGTTTATTTGTGAGTAAAGGCATGTACCCGTTTGTCCTACAGATGGCGCCAGTGGTGATTACTCTGATATCCGATGGCACCAAGTGTCTACTGGGGAGGCAGGCCACCTTCCCCAGAGGCATGTACAGCGCCCTGGCAGGATTCTGTGACATGGGTGAGTGTGTGTGTGTGTGTGTGTGTGTGTGTGTGTGTGTGTGTGTGTGTGTGTGTGTGTGTGTGTGTGTGTGTGTGTGTGTGTGTGTGTGTGTGTGTGTGTGTGTGTGTGTGTGTGTGTGTGTGTGTGTGTGTGTGTGCATCAATGTCGATCGGTTGTTGGTGACCTACGTACAGCAACAGAGGATAAAGACGAGAAAAGCTGTGCTGTGTTGGTGTTACTGGAGACTTAGAGAAAAAAGACAGATAGCTCTTTGTGCGTGTGTGTGTGTGTGTGTGTGTGTGTAGGTGTGTGTGTGTGTGTGTGTAGGTGAGACGGTAGAGGAGACGCTGCGTAGGGAGGTGGCGCTGGAGCTGGCCTCATGGCGGGTGTGTGTGTGTGTGTGTGTGTGTGTGTGTGTGTGTGTGTGTGTAGGTGAGACGGTAGAGGAGACGCTGCGTAGGGAGGTGGCGGAGGAGGTGGGGTTGGAGTTGGTGTGTGTGTGTATAATGATGTGTGTGTGTGTGTGTAATGATGTGTGTGTGTGTAGGTGAGACGGTAGAGGAGACGCTGTGTAGGGAGGTGGCGCTGGAGCTGGCCTCATGGCGGGTGTGTGTGTGTGTGTGTGTGTGTGTGTGTGTGTGTGTGTGTGTGTGTGTGTAGGTGAGACGGTAGAGGAGACGCTGCGTAGGGAGGTGGCGGAGGAGGTGGGGCTGGAGCTGGCCTCATGGCGGGTGTGTGTGTGTGTGTGTGTGTGTGTAGGTGAGACGGTAGAGGAGACGCTGCGTAGGGAGGTGGCGCTGGAGCTGGCCTCATGGCGAGTGTGTGTGTGTGTGTGTGTGTGTGTGTGTGTGTGTGTAGGTGAGACGGTAGAGGAGACGCTGCGTAGGGAGGTGGCGGAGGAGGTGGGGCTGGAGCTGGCCTCATGGTGGGTGTGTGTGTGTGTGTGTGTGTGTGTGTGTGTGTGTGTAGGTGAGACGGTAGAGGAGACGCTGCGTAGGGAGGTGGCGGAGGAGGTGGGGCTGGAGCTGGCCTCATGGTGGGTGTGTGTGTGTGTGTGTGTGTGTGTGTGTGTGTGTGTGTGTAGGTGAGACGGTAGAGGAGACGCTGCGTAGGGAGGTGGCGGAGGAGGTGGGGCTGGAGCTGGCCTCATGGTGGGTGTCCGGTTCTCAGCACTGGCCGTTCCCCCAGAGCTCCTTCATGGTGGCCTGCCAGGCAACCGTCACCCCCGGCAACACACAGGTCAGTCTCCTGCCACCTGTCATCCACACTTTTCCTTCTCCCTCCCTCATGTTCTCTCTCTCTTTCTCTCTCTCATTCTCATTCTCATTCTCTTTCTCTCTTTCTCTCTTTCTCATTCTCTCTTTCTCTCTCTCTCTCCCTCATTCTCATTCTCTCTTTCTCTCTCTCTCATTCTCTTTCTCTCTTTCTCTCTCTCTCGCTCTCATTCTCTCTCTCTCTATCTCTAGTTGTACCTATCACATGTACATAAATGAAGTTAAAATAAAACAGTGTTGCATAGAGAGAGAGAGACTGTGCGTGCGTGCGTGCGTGCGTGCGTGCGTGCGCACTGCTTCTCTCTAGTTCTACCTAAAACGTGTGTGTGTGTGTGTGTGTGTGCGCGCGTGTGTGTGTGTGTGTGTGTGTTCTGCAGGTGAGTGTGGACCATGAGGAGCTGGAGGATGCGCGCTGGTTCTCCCTGCAGGAGGTGGAGGAGGCCCTGCGTCTGAAGAAGCCGCCCCGGAACCCTGAGGGGGAGACGCCCACCCTGTGGGTCCCCCCCAGCTACGCCATCGCACACCAGCTGCTGCAGGAGTGGGTGCAGCAGCAGAGGAGTGCTGGCCACTAGGAACACACACACACACACACCGGCACAGGCATACAGACACATAGGCACAGCCATACAGACACAGACAAACAAACAAACAAACACACACACACCCACACACACACACACACACACACACACACACACACACACACACACACACACACACACACACACACACACACACACACTCACACAGGCACTAAAGAACTACAGGTAACAATATATGGACCATTCAGCTATCTGTAATATACTGTAGAAGACCTCATAAATAAGTTGTTGGTATTAATGCAGAAGCTGTCAGACCCAGCTCTATGGATGGCTGTTCCATCTGGTAAATTAGGAGGCCAGCACAGGCTCAGAACCATGGACACCCCCCCAGAACCTCTACACAGACCAGTCTATGGGCCCTTTATGAACTAGACAGAACCTGAAGCTCTTGGAATTGGAAGACACAACTGAAGCTCTTGAGGCCAGCAGCAACAACCAGCCGTGTTAAAAGTGACACCAGCTACATCTGTGAGGATGCAACTGCAGACCGGATCTACTGGAGCTCTATGTTATCACGTTATCAGAGTGGATCTACTGCTATCACGTACGTTATCAGAGTGGATCTACTGCTATCACGTACGTTATCAGAGTGGATCTACTGCTATCACGTATGTTATCAGAGTGGATCTACTGCTATCATGTACGTTATCAGAGTGGATTACTGGATCTACTGTTATCACGTACGTTATCAGAGTGGATCTACTGCTATCACGTACGTTATCAGAGTGGATTACTGGATCTACTGTTATCACGTACGTTATCAGAGTGGATCTACTGGAGTCGTACGTTATCACATATGTTATCAGACAGGATCTACTGGATCTACTGTTATCATGTATGTTATCAGACAGGATCTACTGGAGTCGTATGTTAGAGAGAGCCATCCCTGAGAGGATCACATGTCCTGAGTAGACTGCCCAGCTGATTGCCCTCTACCACCCAAACACAGCAGTGGCGTGGGAACGGTGTGTGGGCCCACAGAGTGCCTTGAAGTGAACGGTAACACGTCACTTGCATGGTCCATGCATCCAAGGACTCTACAGCTCCTCTGTTGAGGTTCAAGTTCATTATGAAAAATAGTTACTGAACACATCACCTTAACAATACCCAGCCCCGAGCCTTAACCTTAACCTTACCCACGACCCACAGTTCACATTGTCAACAATTAGCTTGTTGAAAACAAGCAGTTCCGGTTATACGTGTATTTAATACGCAAACGGTGCAAAAGAATGAGAAATTGCTGTTATGTAATGTCATTTTTAGAAATTTCATTCTGATCTTAGAAATGTACCAAAAAAGACTAAGAAAACATGTATTGTGTTCAAATTCAAGAAAACTTGAATTTATAAACGGCAAAATCCTAGATGTTTGGGTAGGGGGTATCGGCTGCAAAACCCTTGTGTGAGATGTGTGTGCATCACATCAGTGTAGTGTAGTGTTGCCCAAACCACAGAGCTGATGACATTAACAGGCCGGTGTACCCTTACAGACATCTCTTCTCCAGCCCTAATCTGACCGTATAAAGGCCTTCTACTGCAGTAGATTACAGGTAACACACAGATAGTTGTAGGTAACACACACACTCTTTTAAAAAAGGTTCTTGGGGTGCTATATAGAACCATGCAGGCTTTAGAACCCGTAGGGGTTCCTATGAACTCTTCAAGATGGTTTAAATGACCATTTAGGGGTGCCATATATTAAGCAGGCAATAGAAAAATGTTTGGTTCTATATAGCACTTTATGTTTTTCTAAGAGTGTACAGTATCAGGAATACTGCACAGATAGCCGTTTAGGCCAGGTGCTAATTTTGTATCACTTTTCTGTACGTTGTGGCCTTCTCTCTCGGTTCAGAGTGATGCCGTTAAAGAGTCCTCTACCTCCTATTAGCTATACAGCACATCACTGTGCTCTCCTATTAGCTATGCAGCACATCACTGGGACTATTAATGGGCTATTAATGTGAATTTAACAGGTTTTGCACAAGATACCAATGAGGTTACATGTGCATTTGTGATGGCTTTTCCTTTGGAGAGAGGGGCAAAGGGAACAGAACTGTAGAACAGAACTATAGAACTAGAATAGCACTGTAGAACTGTAAAACAGAACCATAGAACTGCAGAACAGAACTGTAGAACGAATCAGAGCTGCTGTAGACCAACTGCATGGATCCACTGTGTCATCATCAATCAGGTTTACAGCAGTGTTTGCAACAGTATCTTTTTTCTTTACTGTGTGAACATGTGGCCTGTCCAGAGTTTGACTTACTTGATTAAATATACCTTGATTAAAATGTGATTAAATATACCTTGAAGTCATTCCCTACCTCCTAAACCCTCTGTACTGCTCACCCCACTCATCTTCAGTGAGACAAATTTGGCAAACCGACCGTCTGCATGCATGTGTGCGACTTCCTTCCCCCAGAACGCAGCGCCATTGCATCTTTGGACGCACCAGTCCCATCTACATGACTCAATCAGGGATGAAGTTAAGTGCATAGAAAGTTTAATGGGAAAAGTAAGATGGTTGTAGAGTATTCAGAGTTGCTATTACTTGGCACTTTTCCTCTTGGGCTCATCCTCACAGTACTTGTCCTCCAGGTCAGAGATGAGGGAGTTGAATTTCTGCTCGTTGGACTGTTGTTTTCTCTAAGGACAGAATGTAAAGAGTGATTTATTTACAAAAGCAGACAGTCTGGCAGCTAAAGTATTCCAGTGAGTGGCGTTTACCTTGATCAGAGCGGTCAGGCTGTCTTCACTGCTGATGCCCATCTCCCTTTGCCTCGCTTCAGCCTCCTCTCTCTCCATCGCCACCTGAATCAAGTTAGATCATATTGTCTTACTTGCACGTTTGCCATCACATTTATTTTGAATGCGCGGAGCGATCGAATTAAATGTAATACTCACATGGACCGCAACATCGCCTATCTCTGTAGGCTACGTGAACAAGAAATAGATACGCACCTTGCCTCTGCGGTTGCGCCTCTTGTGTGCGCTCTCGTGAGTGAAGGCACGGTAGGCGGGGATCTCCTGCGCTTCGATGAGGCTCTGAAGAACTTTCCTGATGCGCGGCTCGTCTTCGGTCTCGGCGCACAGAGCGGACTCCATGATGCGGTCCATGTCCCCGTCAAACTCAATATAGAGACGGCAAAGGTCCTCCCTCTCCTTCGCGGAACCTATATACTTTTTTTGAGACCACATTTTGTCCTCAGTCGTCAAGGAAAAGGTTGGAGGATCTACACGAGGGCAACGTTCAACGGGTAACCTGTTGCGTTGTGCGCGAATCTGGTTCCTGCGCACGACTTTATTCTCCAGGTTCCGTTGTGACGACTATTAGGCTCCCTTGTAAATTATGATGTCATTCAATAGCCCTTTGACCATTTTGTGATAATATATTTTATTTAAGTTATGTTTGTAGTAGCCTACTTTCAAATTGTAGAAAAAGATAATTGGCATAGGCCATCAAGGGCCCGAAACGTTTTGTTTCATGGCTTAAAGGATTTTCAGCTCTTGATTACATTTTTGATACAATAGGCTACAGCCAAGCGACCTCTTCTACTTCTACAATTTGACAGAACTTTGTTTCGGAGCTATCCACCACGCGAAATGTGTTAGACTAGAGATGTCACTTCCCTGCTTGCATGACGTTTTATGTTAGTTCTTATCAGACATCACCTGAATAAACACATTCAACATGATCAGTTTAGTCATATAACCTAAAACAACAATTGGTAATAGCCTACATAATTTAACAGAGTAATAATAAACCATGAGATTTAGTTGGTATACATATTTTTTATATTTAGGTACTTTCGGTGCATCTAAAGCTGACTGGTACTTTCACGTTTTTCACCATGTATTGATTGGACAGGCCTACTTTCAAATATAATTTTTAATCATTACAATTAAAACACAACATTACAAACAGTATAATCATAAGAAATGGGCAGATTTATTACACCCAAATTCTGAAACAACTTCATACACACGTGCCATGACAAGGAACAGGAATGCTAGAGCAGCTTTTTCAGTTGGAGGGGGAAAAAAAGTTGTTCACTTCAATTAACTTTTAGAAAAGCTGAACGAAAACACGTACAGTCACACGCAAAACATTTCAAAACGGCATTGAATATAATTTCAAAGTCAAATAGTAACTTTGAAGATGTACAACGTGAAATCATAAACCTGTACACGGGCCTGGTCTAAGACCCCATATGACTGAGGGGGCCTACTGTCCACAGGAGCTCTCATTAAAGGCAGACTTGTTAGTTCTAGTGTAAGTGCTCGACTGCCCCACCAAAACCAGCAGCCAAGCCTCCACCGACCTCACTTCCTGTCCTCTGGAGTTTAATGTCAAAATAACAGTCAACGTTATTTCTCAGAGTTGTCCCAGCCTGCTGGAGTGAGGGCGCCAGGTGGCCTCTGCTAACGCCCGGGCGCGGCGGTCACGTGCGGTCACGTGCGGTCACTTCTTGCCCTTCTTCTTGGCCGCTCCTTTGGATCCTTTGCTCCCGCTCTGGCAGTACTTGGCCTCCAGGCCGGCGATGAGCGAGTTGAAACCGTGCTCGCTGGACTTCTGCCTCCGCTGCAGCGCCAGAGAAAAGGTATGAATGTTTTAGGCGCGAATTAATCAAAGCCAACTCCACATGTAGCTGCGTGGAACTAAATGTATACAAGTGACATTGATACAATGTTTTTATTTTTATCTTTTTACGGAATGTATTGACATGTGAAGAAGAATATCCTTTATTGGACAATTAAGACTCTACAAGCAAACTATAATCTATCTATCCACAGTCCACACAGGACAGGACAGGGAAAGAGAGGACAGGAACGGAGGAGAGACAAGTGCAGAGGAGAGGAGGAGAGGAGAAGAATGGAGAGGAGAGGTGAGTAGAGAGTAGAGGGGACAAGGAGGAGAGGACAGTAGAAAGTAGAGGAGAGTAGAGTAGAGGAGGAGAGGAGAGGAGAGAAGAGTGGAGTAGAGTAGAGATGAGTAGAGATGAGTAGAGGAGAGAAGAGTAGAGGAGAAGAGGAGAGAAGAGTGGAGTGGAGTAGAGATGAATAGAGGAGAGTAGAGGAGGACAGTAGGGGCACTGTATGTTGTGTTACCTTGATGAGAGCCTCCAGACTGTCATTGCTGCTAATGCCCATCTCTTTCTGCATCTCTTCAGCCTCCTTCCTCTCTTTATCAGCCTACTCAACACATACACACACACTATAGATGAGCCATTTGCACAGTTGCCTAGGCGTCAAATAGAGAACACAAATAAGGCTAGACACAATTTAAACGTGTGTGTGTGTGTGTAAATATACCCTGTGCTTGCGGTTGCTTTTCTAGTGTGTGTGTGTGTGTATATCTTCTTGGTGGTCTCCTGTGTGTGTGTGTGTGTGTGTGTGTGTGTGTGTGTGTGTGTGTGTGTGTGTGTGTGTGTATCTTCTTGGTGGTCTCGTGTGTGTGTGTGTGTGTGTGTATACCCTGCGCTTGCTCTTGTTCTTGGTGCTCTCGTGTGTGTGTGTGTGTGTGTGTGTATATATAGATACCCTGCGCTTGCGGTTGCTCCTCTTCTTGGCACTCTCCTGTGTGTGTGTGTGTGTGTGTGAGTGTGTGTGAGTGTGTATATATACCCTGCGCTTGCGGTTGCTCCTCTTCTTGGCACTCTCCTGTGTGTGTGTGTGTGTGTGTGTGAGTGTGTGAGTGTGTGTGAGTGTGTGTGAGTGTGTGAGTGTGTGTGTGTGTGAGTGTGTGAGTGTGTGAGTGTGTGAGTGTGAGAGTGTGAGAGTGAGTGTGTGTGAGTGTGAGTGTGAGTGTGAGTGTGTGTGTGTGTGTGTGTGTGTGTGTGTATATATATATACCCTGCGCTTGCGGTTGCTCCTCTTCTTGGCGCTCTCGTGTGTGAAGCTCCTGTAGGCGGGCAGCTCCTCCGCGTCCACGAGGCCCTGCAGGACGGCCCTGATGCGCGGCTCCTCCTCGTCCTCGGCGAACAGCGCGGCGCCCATGATGCGGTCCATGTCGCCCTCGTACTGCATGTACAGCCGGCTCAGGTCCTCCTTCTCCTCCGCCGTGTCCTTGTACTTCTTCTCAAACTGGAGGATGTCGTCCAGGCTGATCTGTGCCGGAAGGCCAAAACATTCAGAAGCTCGGCCTACACAGCGGTGTAGTCGTCCAGTTCGCTGTAGTGGGTGTACTGTGATCAACCCCACATGTTAACACGTATCCTTGCCTATTTTAAGTGGGTATACGGAGATGGTGATGGGTAAACTGCGTAGTCCCGCGTATCACACAGACTACTTCACCACTGGGCCAACACCTACACTAGCTGGACATATCAAGGGGTCCAACTGGGCAGCACAGTGCTATACGTTTAGTGTATGAACAACCCACTTGGCGGAATAACAACCTGTTCAGGATACATGAAAAAGCATTCTGTAGAGGTCTCCTATTTTACATACCGTATGTGTGGTCTTCCTTAGCAGTAGGCAGTGAAACATGTATTTGTGGCACCCTTGATGCACCAGTTAGTTGACTGCTTCATTATGTGGTATCCAATGCTACTACTATACACACTACATTACAAATAATGTCCAAAAGCCAACCTAAGCATAATAATAAACAGACCAGACTTAAAACCTGAAGAGAACACCCACCTCACCCCTCTCTCGCGTCTTTATATTTTGAAAAGCGGAGAGACTGCAGCGTGCTACCTACCTTGGGAAACAACAATCTCCAGTACTCTTCCCAGTCACGGTCTTGGTTCACGCAGTCGGATTCTTCATCAACTGTCCCCTGCTCGTCATAGATGGCTCGTTGGTCTTTGTCTTTCAGCACTTCATACACTTTTCCCAACGCCTGAAATACCAACACAATCCTTAAACAGGCTTCATGTCACAAAATAAACACAAAGACGTCAATCAGACCGAAGCTTATAAAGTCAAGTTACCTGAAACTTCTCGGTCGCCAGTTCATCGCCTTGTGCCCGGTCAGGGTGAACCTGAAGGGACAGTTTGTAGTATCCGCGACGCACGTCTCCGTCCGACGCCTCTTTGGTGATGCCGAGGACCTCATACAGGTTTGAGGTCTTGAACAGCTCCTCGCAGCGTTCCAGCAAACCCATGGTTCGAGTTCGAGCTATAACGTCAAGCAGGTGGCATAAGGCTTAGCCAAGACAGAGTGCTAGTGCTAACTAGCAAAATGGTGCATCTCTGACGACAACAACAAAGGGAAAATAGCCATTTTCAAGACATTGGCACGCATCACTTTCTAAGAAAATAGTTAATCGATTTGACTGATTCATGTCTCTTTAGATGTCTAGCTAGAAGCTAACTGATATTTAACATAATCCAACAAGCTCATTTAACATGACATTACCAGAGAAATTACTTGGCAAATTCTTCAAAAAATGGATGGGAGATACTCACCTAGGGGTTAGGAACAAAAACACACCAGACAGTTGCTATCACAAGAGTTAACACAGCCGTCCTACTAAGATTTTATCAGAGCTCGTTTACCGAGCCAGCAGTTCTTTCCGTCAACCCTACAAAATTTGGCGCGCACGTCATTACGTCATAAACATGCAACGGTGTACGTCGCATCAGAATGCTTATTTAAAGTTGTAAAACCTCACTTACAGGAATACGTACATTTCTCTTAACATATGTGTGGTCATCTTGGACACGTAGATATAGAAATTATTGTTTCACTTAACCTTATTAATCCTTTACGCATCTTTGCAGTAATGAAAATGCGACGCATTTATATGACGTAACAGACTGACCATAGAGATTTATGGCTATGGCTATGGCTATGGCTATGGTTATTTAGCAGACGCCTTTGTCCAAAGCGACATACAAATAAATAACAATACAAATTAAATTAACAGTGAACAATTACAAACTAGGGAGAATAGTAATATTATCAGTAAAACAATAATTTTAAGCACTAACCTAATGAGAAATAAAACAGTGAAATGAGAATAGCAATCAATAAGTCACTCAGTTAATTATATATAATAATAATAACTAAAGCATGGTATTGCTAAATTTAAGGACAATAGCAAAATAAATTTCAAATTCTATCAATAGACAAATTATAACAAAACAATACTATTATACAAACCATAACACATCACAAACTCAAAGGACTAAGTGCATATTAAATAAATATGCCTTAAGACCCCTCTTAAAAGATCCAAAGCTGTTGCTGGAACGGAGAGCACTGGGCAACTCATTCCACCAACACGGAACCACTGAAGAATAGGATCTACAATTTGACCTAGCATGTATGGTTGGTCGACATAACAGACGCTCCTCAGAAGATCGCAATGGGCGGTTGGGAATGTACATCGTGATTAAAGAACTGAAGTAGCAGGGAGCAGATCCAGTCAGTGTCCTATAGGCCAGAGTGAGGGATTTAAATTTAATTCTGGCTACTATAGGGAGCCAGTGGAGAGTAACTAGGAGAGGGGTTACATGTGTCCTCTTTGGCTGATTGAAGACCAGTCGTGCTGCAGCATTCTGAATCAACTGTAGTGGTCTTAATACACAAGCAGGTAGGCCAGCTAACAGAGAATTACAGTAGTCCAGCTTGGAGATAACCATTGCCTGTACAAGAAGCTGAGTGGAATCTTGTGTCAGATAAGGTCTGATCTTCCTAATGTTGTACAGGGTATACCGACATGACTTTGCAATTGAGGCAACATGCTCAGAGAAAGTAAGTTGGTCATCAATTATGACACCCAAGTTACGTGCCGATCCGGTTGGAGTCAGTGAGGATGAATCAAGCTGGATATTGATCTGTTGGGGAATAGCTGTTTTTGCTGGAAACACCAAGAGCTCAGTTTTGGAAAGATTAAGCTGAAGGTGCTGATCCTTCATCCAGATAGAAATGTCCTTCAGGCATGCAGAGATTCGATGGGAAACACTAGAGTCCTCAGGTGGGAAGGATAGGAAAAGTTGAGTGTCGTCCGCATAGCAATGATATTCAAATCCATGAGAGCGAATAATCCCACCTAAAGAAGTGGTGTAAATAGAGAAAAGGAGGGGCCCTAATACTGATCCTTGGGGGACTCCTGTAGTGAGGTCATGAGACTTTGATATCTGTCCCTGCCAAGACACGCTAAAAGAACGCCCTTTAAGGTAAGACTTGAACCAGTCAAGAGCTTTCCCAGAAATTCCCAGTTCATATAGTGTAGAAAGGAGAATGTCATGGTTAACCGTATCAAAGGCTGCAGATAAATCTAACAGAATTAACACTGATGACTGAGCAGAGGACTTAGCTACTCTCAATGCTTCAGTCACAGATAGAAGAGCAGTTTCAGTAGAATGACCACTCTTGAAACCAGACTGCATAGGGTCTAGTAGGTTATTCTGATAGAGGAAGTCACACATTTGCTTGAAGACCACTTTCTCCAAAACCTTTGACAAGAAAGGAAGAAGGGAGACAGGTCTGTAGTTCTTCACATCAGTTGAATTAAGTGTACTTTTCTTCAGCAAAGGCGTAATTCTTGCCTGTTTAAAAGAAGAAGGAACTATTCCAGAACTATTTACCAATGCTATCCTAATAAAATATGGCATATTGAATGATAACATTAAGCTTGGGGCTTTCTGGTGATAAAACAATGCAAAGACTTACAGTCCACTATAAAGATGACTGAAGTTTAAACTGTGTCTGACTGTGGCACTGCTGAGAAATGATTTGTAAGATCAGCCCTTCATTGAAACAATTTCAGAATGGTTCCAGGTTTGATAGAAGGCGGAGGTCTGCACTCTCTGAGTGCTTTTCTAGTATTCATACAAGTGTTGAATATCCAGGGCCAAGTCGAGGTGGGAATCAATCTGAACACCTTACCAAGAACTAAAATCTGGCATGTAGTGAAATTTTCATGAGGAAACACACATTGCTGGAACAATTATTTAAACACCCAACAAACTGAGGAATTATAATTCCTTTATTGGCAAAAATGGATTTTGTAAGAGGGTTGCAATGGTTGAACCAGGTATGGATGCCTTAACAGTAGTACATATTTACATTTTGCCTGCTGGGGTAAAACCGTTCCACATGGTTGGCATGTCAATTAATTTTCACACTCCTCAAATTTAATTTCTCTTTTTCATTTGAAATGTAATTTAAAATGTAACATCTGGAAAATTTTAAAACTGTTTAGCTCTTGGTCCCTCAAGTAAAGCAAACATTTTGTAATACGAAGTCAATATGCCCTGAAATTTTTTTTTTCTTTCCTTGTCCGGAATACGTACACTTTTTGTAAACAATCAAGTACACATCTAAATCTACCACTCACAATAAAATACAGCAAAAAAGGTCCTTATATATAGATATATTAGTCTGAAAAGTTCTAATAATCATCTATGCACCAGCACAACAGACAAAAAAAAAACAAACAAAAAAAATCTGAAAGTCAACATAATCACCAGTTAAAAAAATACATGTATATATATAAAAAAAAAGCGTATCATTTTTTTAAAACCCGCGCGTGGATTATTTACAGCTGCCTGTGGGACTCAGTGCTTCATTTCCTCCTGGTGCGCCTGGCCGCGGTGGCGGTCTCCGCCGGGGCAGCCGTCGCCTCGGCAACCTTCTTCTGCGTCCGGCCTCGCGCCCTGGACTCAGCTGGAGAGAGATGGAGCACAGTGAGAAACTGGACCACAAGGCCAGCTACAATGCAACAGCCTCCCTTTTTTTTTATCTTACAATGTTCAGCACTTTGTGTGTATGATAAAGCGCTCTACAAATAAAATGCAACAACAACAGCAACGCTGTTCGTGCATTATCTTAGGCCAAAATTATTTACCCCAATATAGCATTTTATAGATTTAGACCACAAGCGCAGCCTACAAGTAAAAGGAGCCTAGAGATAAAAAGAAATGTATGGATAGCCATGTTTCCCATTTGGTCAGCAAGTATATATCTGCATGAAAGCGACTGAAGACACCAACATAGACGGGTTCTAAAGGATCTTTGGTACCAACCTTTGGGTGCCTCCTCTGCTGGTGCAGACTCCTCCTCCTCCTGGGCGGGCTTAGCCTCCACCGCTGCTTTCCTCTTCCCCCGCACGGCTTTGGGGGCAGCCTTAGCGGTGGGCTCGCTCTCCTCCGCGACCGCCTCCTCTGCCTTCTTGGCGGCGCCTCTCTTCCCTTTGGTGGCTGGGGCCGGCGCTGGCTCCGCGGCGGCCTGAGGTTCCTCTGGTGCAGCTGCCTTTCCTCGCCTCCTCTTGGGCGGAGACGCGGCGTCGGCCACCACCTCCGTCTCCACTTCCGCCGCCTCTTTCCTCTTGGCGCCTCGCTTCGGGGCTGGAGCGGCTACTTCCTCATCGGGCTGAGGTTTGACCTCCTTTGTGGCTGCTACCCTACCTCGCCTGCCTGTCGTCTTGGCAACAGGCTCGGCATCCTCTGGCTTGGCCTCCTCCTCCTCCTCCTCCTCCTCCGGTGCCGGTTCAGTGGTTTTCTTTGCCCCGCGGCCTCTCACAGCACCCCTGCCCTTAGGAGCAGGCTTCACCTCCGCAGCTGCGCCAGCGTCCTCGATGGCTTCGGTAGCGGGCATGGCGGCCGCGCCACGCTTGGTCTTTTTCTTCTGAGGCTCCTCCACAAGGGGCTCAGCGTCTGCGATGGCCTTGGTCTCCACCAGGTCGGCGCTCCAGTTAACGGACTTCTTGGTGAGCTTGGTCTCGGTGGGCTCAGCGTCCACGGCCTCGCTGGTGGTGCTGGGTTCGCTCTCCACGGCCTTCCCCTTTTTCAGGGCTCTTCCTCTTCCTCTCTTGACGGGGGTGTGGCTGACCGTCTCCTCGGAAGCCTCTACGGCCTCTACCTGGGCAGGTGTGGTCTTGGCCTTTCTGCCGCGGCCCGACTTCACAGCTGGCGCCTGCGGCTGCTCTTCAGTCGCCTCGGCTGGCTCTGCGACGGGTTCGGACTCGGGCGTCTCCTCGCTCTCCGCCGCTGGTTCCGGTTCCGGCTTGGTCTTGCGTCCACGGCCCGAGCGGACGGCTTTGACCTGCGGCTTCTCTTCTGGCTCCTCGGTGGCGGCCATCTGCTCTGAATCGGGCTGGACTTCAGCCTCCGCCTCAGCGCTCTGAGCAGGAGCCTGTTTGCCCCTCCGGCCTCGTCCGGTCTTGGCAGCAGGAGCCTGGGGCTTCTCCTCAGCTTGGGCTGCGGTTTGGTCTTCAGCCTCAGCCTGGGGCTCGCTTTCCTTGGCCTCCTCCTCTAGCGCTTTGGCAGCAGCCTGCTTGCCCTTACGCCCACGTGCAGCTTTGGCAGCCACGGGCTTCGCTGGTTCTTCGACGGCTACAGCAGCAGCATCCTCGGCCTCAACACTAGGCTCGCTTTCCTCAGCGACCTCCTCTACCTGAGCGACCTCCTCTACCTGAGCAGGTGCCTGCTTAGCCTTCCTGCCTCGTGCAGATTTCACCACCACCTGTGGTGGCTGCTCTACCACCTCTGCAGGTGCAGCATCAGCGACAGGCTCTGCAGCTGTTGGAGTCGCGCTCTCCTCTGGCACGTCCTCGGCCTGAGCGGGAGTTTGCTTGGGCTTGCGGCCGCGTGCTGCTTTGGTGACCTTAGCTTGGGGCTTCTCTGGCTCCTCAGCGGCGAGGTCTGCTTCGGGCTGGGCGTCGGGCTTGGCCTCGGCCTCTTCAGGAACCTCAACAGAGGCCTGCTTGCCCCTCCGACCGCGCCCGGTCTTGGCAGCAGGAGCCTGGATCTTCTCTTCGCCATCCTTCGCCTCTTCGGCTTCTTCCGGTTTGGCGGCGGCGGCGGCTTGTTTGCCTCTGCGTCCGCGCACGGGCTTGGCAGCTGCAGGCTTTGCTGGTTCCTCAACCGGAGCTGACGCAAGCTCAGAAACTTCGGAGCTGGGCTCGCTTTCGGGAGCGACCTCGGCCTCCACCTGTTCTTCAACCTCAGCAACTGGGGCGCTGCTCTCGACCTCAGGCTCGACAGTTGGCACGGAAACCACCTCCTCCACCACCACCACGGCGGCGGCGGCTTTAGGCTGTCTGCCTCGGCGCCCTTTGGTGGTCTTTGGGGCGACGGCGACAGGAGCTTCTTCCTGAGCCTCGGACACGGCAGGAGACGCAGCTTCCTCCTGCGTTGGTGCAGGCGTCTCGGCGGGCGCCGATGTGATTGGATCCGCCACGGCTGCCTCGCCGGCCTGCTCCTCGGCCTGCTCGGTGGAGTCCTGCTTGGCCTTGCGGCCTCTTCTGGGCTTGGCCTCGGCGCTCTCCTCCGGCAGCTTCTTGGGTCTTCCTCTCCTGGCGGGACTCGCCACGGCGACCACTTCAGATGCCTCGACCAGCTTCCGTCCGCGTCTTCCTTTAGCAGGGGCGGGCACCTCCTGTGGCGCGGGCTCTGGCAGGTCCTGGCTGGCTTCAGTGACGGCATCGGCTGCTTCCGCGGGCTCCGCTGACTCCTCTGCAAGAGCAGCGGGCTCTGTGGATGGGGCCTCGCTGGCTTGGGCATCCTCCGCTGGAGAGATGGCTTCCTGGTCCTCCACTGGTGCAGCTGTGAACTCTACATACAATGAACACAGAGAAGGACAGTCATTATTTGAGACTTGTTGTACTGGGGGTTAATAATCTTTATTAAATCATGAAGAGTTCTAAATAAATACCGTAAGCAAATAGATTGATAGATCAATAGATCAATAAATAAATAAATGGCTTACCAGACGATTCAGCGGCACTCTCGGGTGCACTCACTGCCTCTAGGATCTGAGAGGAATAAAAGAACAATTTTACACTCTGATCTGCATCATGTCTCTTATAAGCTTGGTAGAAGTACCATTTTGCTTACTTGAGGCGTTACAGAAATAAAATGTTTGTACCTCAACAGTTTCTTCTTCTCGGGGTTCGGTGACCTCTGCTGCCGTAGATGTGACCTCTTCAGCTGCTGGGGGAGTTACTCCGACTGGCTCGGCGGCCGCGGAAACCACCACCGCCTCCTCCTCTTCGGTCGAGACCTGTTTGGGTTTCCTCCCTCTCCTCGGCGTGGTCTTCACCTCCTCCTGCTGCTGGAGCACTCTGGGCGTCCTGCCCGCCCTGGCTGGGCTCGGCTTGGGAGTGTTGGCCACCGCGTCCTGCTCCATCAGCTTCCTGCGTCTTCCTCTAGCAGGGGTCGCCACTTCCTCCAGGAGGAGGGGCTCTGGCAGGACTTCAGTGGCCGCTGGGGTCTCAGAGGACTCGGTAGGAGCAGCCTCGTCCAGGCAAACCTCCTCTGGTACCTCTGTGGCGTTGGACGCGGGTTCCTGCGTGAAGTCGGCGATGGCTGTGGGCTGCTGGGCTTCCTGTGGGGCCTCGGCGCTCTGCAGGGCGACGACCTCGGCCTCCATCAGCTCCACGGAGGCTTCCACTACCTTCTCCTGAGCGAGCTCAGCCTCCACCAGCTCCTCTGAAGCCTTCTCCTGAACGCCCTCGGCTTCCATTAGCTCCTCTGAGGCTTCCACTACCTTCTCCTGAACGACCTCAACCTCCAACAGCTCTTCTGAAGCCTTCTCCTGAAGGATCTCGGCCTCCACCAGCTCCTCCGAGGCCTCTGGCGCCCTCTCCTGGACCAGCTCCCTCAGAGGAGAGCTCAGGCGCTTGGCCAGCAGTTCTCTCTTCACCTCTGCATCGACTGGCTCCTGGGGCTTGCCAGCAGCGGCTGGGATTTCTTCCACAGGGCAGACGTTCTCCTTGTCCTCTTCTGTGGCAGCATCCAGCTCTAGAGACGCGTACAAGCACAGATGTTGTCAAATTTCATACCAACGTACACTGCCATTTGCATTTAGTTACACCTTTCTTTGTAATATAAAAAGATTTTAAGAGAACACATTTTAGCACAAACAAAAGACCTCATATTCTGATGCATAACTGTTATTAACAGACCCGTTTTACTCTACGGAAGGAAAAGATTGTCAAAACTTGACATCACTGTCAAAAATGTAAAGGTGATCACATTATTAAGTTAACCTGTAAAGGTTAGTGTGTTTTTTGAGAGTAGTGTGCATTTGCCAATTGTGATGTATATAAAGTGTTTGCTAATTATGATATATGTAAAAGCGTTTGCTAATTATGATCTATGTAGAAGCGTTTGTTCACCTTCAGCAGCAGCACACTCTGGAGCAGTCACGGCCTCCTCCACCTCCTCGACCTCCTCGACAGCCTCTGGGACGGGTGCTTGGGGCTCCTGCGGCTCCTGCATCAGCTCCTCCAGGCCTCCGAAGTCCTCTACGGCCGCGGCGCCCTTCTGCCGGGGCGTCTTCATGAGCTTGCTGAGGCCAAACTTCTCCTGGACGGGCTCTCCTCGGGTCTTTGGGGTCTTCAGCAGGTGCTGGACTCCCGAGAGGTCTTCCTCGGCCGGCACGGCCTTCTGTTTGGGGGTCTTGAGCATCTCCTTCACGCCGGTCAGACACACCTCCTGTGGGGCTTTGGGCTGTCGGGGCGTCTTGAGCAGCTTGCCTCTCAGGTCCTCCACGGGCGCGGCCTTCTGTTTGGGGGTCTTGAGGAGCCGCTTGACTCCGGTGAGGCAGGTGGCGGCGGCAGGCTCGGCCTTCTGCTCGGGCGTCCGGGTCACTGATGCATCGGAGGGTTCATCTTGTCCTGCAGACATGGTCTCCTCGGCAACGAAGCTGGCTTCCTGTTCGTCCTGAAGGAGGCGTATGACCGCTTCGCTGTTGTAGCCGCTACGCTTGGCAGTGGACGCCACACTCAGGGGAGACACCACCATCTCACCTAGGAACACACAGGGTCACTTTAACAATAAGCCATTATTTTGCTAATATAGTCTTTTACTTGAACACTACTAAGACACAATTATCAAATAGCATTCAGGGTTCCCACTTTAAGTCAAATGTGTAATTCCATGACTTTTCCACAGACAAAACAAACGCCTGAATTCCCATGACTTACGATATAATTAATTGTACAATATACTGATATGTGTAAGGGATAATGTATAGAACGCCGGTCATTATCAGAAAATAATTCCCGACAGGATTGAACAGAACCCCGACGCGCAGCGGGCTACTCAAGCAAGCAGTGAAGCTAATAACCAAACTCCAACTCTGCATTCTGAAATATTTGAATTGTATTATATGTATTATTTTTTTGGCAAGTACATTTTAAACTGCTACAACAAAATCCTTTCATCGTCTGGAATATACTTTCCAAAACTCAATGACCCGTGGGAACCCGGACCATTAAATCCGGAACCAGAAAACACTTCAATTAATATTCATCTCCTAGTTTCCAGAATATGATCTGCCTTGCTGGGATGATCATTTGTGATGGTAGATGAAGGCCAGTGATACACTGGCTACTTACCGGTTTCCTCCGGAGTCTTCATCACAGACAGCTCCGCCATAGGGGCCAGCACCAGAGGGGTAGCAGGGACGACGCTCTTTCTGGTAGATGCTCTTTGCTTGTTGTTTGCGGGAGTTTTAAAGATATCTGAAACTCCTGAAAGCAACGACACAACAAACAATGGGGAAAATTAAGATTATTAAAGAAACATAATGAAATGATGAAACAGGTTTTTTGGCCCCCCAAGCATTACTTCCCCTACATCTCAAAAAGCTTCTGCCACCACGCTGCATTTGTGCAACCACAAGGCAGAAAAAGAACACGCAGCCATGATAACCATGACCTCAGGCTGGGGGGGGTTCCACAAGTCAGTCACTCAAACGCTTCATGTACCTGAGAAATCCTCGTCCATCTTCATGTCGATCCTGGAGATGGCGATGTTGGGCACCATCTTTGGGGCGCCGCATGCCACCTGCGCTTGCCGGAGCTGGGCCCTGCCCACGACGATGGTGGCGGGCGAGTTGGCATGCCCAGTGCTGGTGTGCTCCTGCAGCCGCCTGGATGGAGTCTACAGCAAGAGGTAAATAGATCTAATCATCAACAACAACAACAACAACAGTAGCAGTAGCAGCTTGCATTCAAGCACTTTATGAAGACACCCAAAGCTCTTTACAGTGAAGGACTGTTGGCTGCAGCTTATACATTGATTTTGCTAAATTTCTTCAGCTATGAGGTTAATAGACAGGTTAATAGTGTGTTAATATGGTTTTGTTTCTTTTAACTTGCATAAAACACTGTCCTGCGCTTTGTACACAATGCGGCTTATATGTGGGAAATTACTGTATGCATTGCACATTGGCTTCATAACAAAAGTCTTAATATATGTGCAAAGTGACTAATGTGTGGAAGTGGCATCTGAAAACACAACCCCTGATGCACAGTTTAGATTGCCAGTTGATGCTAAAAAGTGTGGAGGCGCATCACACTCCGTTACCTTGGGCTTCGGGGTCTTCGGCTTTGCTGCCGCAGCTCTCTTCACCACTTTAGCGGCCGGCTTCTTGGCGGCGACCTCAGCCTGGGGTTTACTTTGGCCAAACTTCACAATGTCCGCAAAGGACTTCACCACTTCAAACAGAACCACAACGCAGGAAAATTAACTTCTAGTTACATCACATTATAAAACACAGACTACCAAGCAGAATATATCCACTGATGCATATTGATATTGAGTCTTACAGAGTGATTGTTATTAAAACTACATGAAAAACTGACCAAAATGGATGGGCTGATGGGCAAGTTGTTGGGTACAAATAAAATAATAATAATGATAATGATTAATTATTATTATGTTGGGAAGAATGAGAAGAGAGTGAGAGCATGTGAGTGGGTGTTTGTCTCTCTGTTTTCTATGGTATTTGCTTGGGCAACACCAGATCAGGCCATGCCAATATAAAGCTTGGAGAAAGAAATCCGAATCAGCTTTATTGGCCAGGTGTGCGTAAACAAACGAGGAAATTGAAAGTAAGAAAGAAAGAAAGAAAGAAAGAAAGAAAGCACACCTTTGAGGTTGGCCTTGGACGCTCCGCTGCGTCTGCGGATGCCGTCCAGCGCGGCCTTGCCGAGGCTCTTCCTGGGGGTCTTCTTGGCGGACGCCTTCAAGCTCCGCCTCTTCAGCGGGATCTTGGGCGTGGCGCTCGCTGCCTCGGGCGACGGCGTGCTGATGCGGGAGATGGAGAAGCGGCCCGACACGTGCGGCGTCTCCAAGGAAGGAGATCCGGCAGGGCTGGCTCTGCCCGCTGGGGACTTCCCTTTGGCGGGGGACGGGGACTTCCTGCCTTTGGGCGAGGTGGTGGCAGCGGCGGCCGACTTCTTGGCAGGAGATTTCTTCGCCGGCGACGGAGTTTTGGCTTTGGGAGATTTCTTCGCTGGCGAGGGAGTTTTGGCTTTGGGAGATTTCTTCGCTGGCGAGGGAGTCTTGGCTTTTTTCGCAGGACTGGCTTTGCCTTTGGGGCTTTCCAGGATGGTCTCTCCAAGCGTCCGACTCTGCTCGCATAGAGTAAACACATTATAGTTCTGAATTTCTTGTATAATATTCAATAAAATACAAAATAAACAGTATTTAGTATTTAACTGTACAACATTCAAGTTCTGTCGAGTGTAAAATTCCATGACTTTTCCCCTGACAAAAACCCTGAATTTCCATGATGATAATAATAATGTGCCATAGCGACATAAGAGATTAGATTTCAGAGCAGCCGGGTGGTGCTCAAGAATCTTTGACTTTTTAACAGCGGATAATGAAGAGATGGGCACTGACTAAGCAAAGCTGGGCTAACCATCACCACTCAAACAAGCTGTAAAGCCAAGTCAGCAAGTATTTTCACACCAATTCTGTGTGAAAATATATTTATAATGTTTTTTTTTTCTTTTCGAAAAGTATATTCTAAACTGCTACAACAAAATTCCCTGATATTCCATGACTCGTAAGTGTGTGTGTGTGTGTGTGTGTGTGTGTGTGTGTTTTCGTACCTGCATGAGGCCCATGGAGGCCCTACGGAGCAGAGACTTGGGTGTGTGTGTGTGTGTGTGTGTGTGTGTATGTGTGTGTGCGCGCTCGTACCTGCATGAGGCCCATGGAGGCCCTGCGGAGCAGAGACTTGGGTGTGTGTGTGTGTGTGTGTGTGTGTGTGTGTGTTCGTACCTGCATGAGACCCATGGAGGCCCTGCGGAGCAGAGACTTGGGTGTGTTGACGAGCGCGGCGCCCAGGCTGCGGCGGCACGGGGTGGCCCCGCGGCGGAGGGGGGAGTCGGGGGGCAGCCGCTTGTCGAACAGCTCCGGGCTCAGCTGACCGCCGAAGGACACGCGCTTCCTCTTGGCCAGTGGGGTGGCTGCGTCGAGACCCCCACTCTTGCGCTTCTTGCTGGACGAGGGCTTGTCGTCTGAGGAGAAATTCACAGTTGTTTCAAAAGATGGAACTGAGGTGGAATCGAATATATATATGTGTCGTTCCACGGCAAAACCAGTCGCTTGTCGCAACAGGCGTTTCTGAGAAAAATGGCCATTTATGTCACTTGTGCTAAAATCGTGGAATTTTTTTTGTAAGTGTTTTGAAACAGTGGGAGGTCTACACTGTACGACCGTGAATACATTTCGCCGAAAAACTGACCTTTTGTAGTCTAAAAACGTGAGTTTGTTGAGGTGAGAAAGTTAGAGGAAGCAGGAAGTTAGAGGCGTCTCGTTTTTGCCGCTCTATTCCAATATTTACGGTAATTGCACTCATTGACAACCACCAAGCCATCCGTGTGCTGTGTCCTTGATACAAGTACCGTAAATCTTGTAATAGCGGCGACCTTACAAAGCGTTCGTGAGTGTTGAGCCGACGGTTAACTTCAGAGGCAGATTTCTCCGTTTTTCTATTGGCATGACAGGATGAACTCAACTCCTTTGAATGTTTATATTTCAGTAATATGACGTTCAATTCATTAGATATAGGTATCGTTTTGAAGGTTGATTATGCCCCTTCCTGAAAACGTAATAACTTTGATTTTGAAAATTTGGACATGGTGAATGATTTCGCCGTGGAAGGTCACATATATATTTCAGTTTTTTCACTAGAGCAGCTCATGACTCAAGAGATGAGGTCCCATTCAGCATTATATTTGGACATGTAGGTAGATAGATTGATAAGATACTTATCAAATAAGACACTTTATTGATCCCCAATGGGAAATTCAAAGAAATTCATGTTGCACTCTACGTTTCTTTCTCTCCTAGAATAGTTGTTTGAACTGCTTAAAAAGCTTAGACTGTTTACCACGTTTTAAGTCACTCTGGCTAAAAGGCACCAGCCAAATGTATTGTAAAAGATGCATAAAAAAATGACAACTGCCTTTGCCCTGTATTCAGACTAGGGCCCCCAGGAGCTGTTACCCGCTGGCGTCCTGTCCTCACCTTTGGACCCTGATGGTGTGGACGACTCCATCTCCTGCAGCACGTCCTGCACCCTGAACCTCTGGCCTGCGTTGGCTCTGGGAGACGTCCTGGGCGACTGCTTCACTTCCTGTGACGCCTCGGCAGCGGTGCTTGGAGTGGCCACCGCCGCGGGGGCGGGGTCTGGTTTGGGGCTGGCGGCGGCGGCGGCGACGGTGCTGCTCCTTCTCTTGGGAGACTTCGGAGCCTTGCTGGGCTTCTCGGCACTCTGGGGGGCGGTCAGGATCTGCTGGACCACCTCGTCGGCGCTGAACTTCTGGGGCGTCTGCGGCGGGTTCTTCTTCCCTGAGGCCGGAGTGGGGGTGCTGGGGGCCTGTGAGGAGGAGGCAGCCGGCTCTTCAGACACGCACGCTGCAGCTGCAACTGGTTCTGGTGCTGGTCCGGGCAGACCCACGGAGGACCGGCGTTTCTTCTGCGCCGACTTGGGAGTCGTGGCTACGGAGGCGGCCTCCTTCGTCGCTGGCGTGGCCGGCAGGACAGCCTTCGTCTTCTTCGGAGTGCCTTTGACCTCCACGGGCGCAGAGGCATCCTGGTCTGAGACCTTGGGCGTCGCTGGCTTTTGCGAGTTGCGCTTGGACAGGGGAGTCTTGCCTTGACCTCCAATGCTCTTCCATGGAGACTGGTACAGATCTTGCTTGCTCATCTGATACAGTTCCGAGAAAGGAGACTGGGCGTCTTTGCCGGATTTGGCCGTGTCCATAGTGACCATCTCCTTGGTTGCCTCCACTGTTTGGTCCATGGAGTTTGCAGTTTTGGATCCATCTTTCAGACAGGAGTCTGTGTAAGGCACAATCAAACAATTCACATTATCATACAATAAATTATTACTTGAACAAATTGTTCATGGGTATGACTTAAACAAAAAATGCACGAGAAAACAGCATGAACAAATATTTACCAGAGGCTGATGAATTCTCAGCTGATGAATCTTTTCCTTGATGTTCTTGTAAAACCTAAAAACAAATATATTTCTTCATTTTAAAGTTTGGAGGGACAGCCTTTTCTGATTCACCTCACAGCAGGTGAAAATGTCACTACAACCAAGAGCGAAGATCAGTGCTAAGATGAGCATACTTATACATCCAGTCTTTCCTGTTACTAAAATGATTATCTAAAAGACACTGGTCATAATCTCAACAAACTGGTTTAACAACAGATTTAAGACTTGACCTTGCACTAGCTTAGTTAACATGTACATCCCTCTGCTCTACCCACATTACAACAAGCTGTCAGTCAGGAGTCCTAAATAAGTTACGGTAAGACGTCTGACAAGGGCTTGCCCCTGTTATACATAGATTTCTATGCCACGTCACGGAAACATGTGTGCGCAACAGAGGCAGAAGGCACCATAGAACAGCATAGAGCAGTGCCATCCATGAAAAGATTTTAATGCCGAAAACTGCACCATTCGAAATCACAATGGTTAGAGAATGTTCAGTATACCTAAAGGAATGCATTTCTTTGCCAAAAACCTCAAAAAGACAATGTTATATTATTAAATGATCGACAAACTCTGAAATGAGATATTATCAGAGATAACAGAGGCATACAAATGCTGATTGTAGCGTACTGCAGCCGGTTATTAGATTAACTTTATAGCGTTGTGACCGGCCACCCGGCCGGCGTCTTCTGCCCCAAGGCTGCATGCGCATCTAGTTTCGTTGGTAACCGGGAAACTCTTGTATACATTTAGCCTCACATAGACACTTGTTTATATTTTATATATGGCGAGAAACTGTAAGACACAACATACCTGAAGAGTTTCTCCCTTTCCTGACGTAGACACCCTCTTTTTCTTTGGAGTGGGTGGCGGAGGGGCCTCAAACCTGCCAATCAAAAAAAAAAAAAATCTCATCAAAGAACTCATGGAAAGGAAGTGAAGGCCTCCTACCCAAACTGTGTGTAAGCATGGGCCCGAGTTAAGTCGAACCATCATCAGCATACAATTCCAAGGAAGCTCAGATGACAATCTTACCTAAAAGAGCGATCGATAATGGTAAATACATCGCCGTGCTTCAGGCGTTCAGACTGCTGCATGGGCACACCATTGATGCAGGTGGGGTTCACTGAGCTCATATTGGTCAAGACAACCTGGAACATCACAACACAAAAACACAAACATATTGTAACACTGCATACAGCTAATAGAGATTTGGCAATGGTGCGTTTAGTAACATTTGGAAACAGTGGTTTACCTCTTTATTCTCGTTTATTTCAACCCTGCAATGTTCTTTAGACACCTGGGGCAGCTGAATGCGAATGTCACAATCAATTTTTCTGAAAGAAGATTAATGTGATGTTAAGTTTCAGCAGACATTTCATGAGAGTAGTAGAGAGTAAACAAATATTATTTTTATATATTCAGTTTTGGTAACGAATGCACTCTTGAGCAGAACTCTCTTTTAAGCCAAGGCATTCGTATTTGGTCTAGCTAGCATAACAGACAAGGTACATCGTCCAGATTTTACAGAAAGGCGATTGGTTCTCTGCAGAAAAACGTGGTTACGTCTACTCCTAACGTCAGAAACAAAAAAAGCCCGCCTGCGCTACCTTGTACAACCTCATAACCTCAAGTTTAACCAAAGTCAATTTCCGCGTGGGATTCATGCGCTGCTGTTCTCAATAGGACGTGTCAAACCACACGACTTATGTGTGTTCAGTGACAAAGTAAAGTATCGTTTTACAGATTTACAGCAATGCAAATTTCAATTAAAGCAAAAACACTCACCTTCCAAACAGACATGCAGCCGTGAGGGGAAATTCAGTGCCATCCCCGCCGCCTCTGCGGATGACAACTATTTTCCCGTGAAGAGGCATCTTCTGGGTCACTTAACTTACCTAAGAAATAAAAGACACATTAAACTGGGTGATTGTTAAATCGAGTCACGACTGACACTTCTTTACTCCACACATTGTTTCATTGTGTCTGACCTGACAAAATATTAAGAAGACTAGGCCACAAATGCGCAGCTGACCACGTTGCACCATGCCTGTGAAATGTGCTGATAACCTAGGCCATCTTTACTTGATAGCGTAGCTATCTATAACATGTCACCTCGTTAAAATCAAGTTGAGCAGTTAAATATTGTCGATTAGGTGTACGACACCGTTACTTTCTCTGTTGCTGCGGACCTCAAAGGTGACTTCTCACACTGCCGTTGTGAATGTTTAAGTTCTGCATCGCTAAGTTAGCATGCTATCGATCCAAAAATATAGTTTAACATTAGGCTACGTCAACAGTATTTCTGAAATCATTGGTTACAACTCGTATCATGTACCTAACGTTAATAAACCTTGATAAGTAAAACTTTCATATGGACTATGAGCATTACTTAGCAATGGCTAGGTTCCCCAACGTTCACACTGGCGTGGTGAAATGTTCAGCTGGTTAAGTCGTTCCCATTATAGACTACATCACAAATGACACTGTTTCGGTGAAAACCTGTATGAAGACAGCACGAAGGATAAAGGACTTTTTCGAAATACTGACCTTATTTTCTATATTAAAGATGCTTCTGTGTCCACCTCCACCATGCCTGGTGGTTGCTGTCCGATACTCCGCTGTTGTGTTTATCCGAATTACTACTCTCGGGCCGGGTAAAGGGACATCGCTGGACTCACTACTGGCAGCGTGTGAATGAAAAGTGCATATCCCTCCGCCCGCACATGTTATACCACTTTAGCCAGGGGGGTTATACTTATTATCTTAACACTACAACTAAAACACACATTATACAGAAATGCGGTTACTTATGTCATTGGATATATTACATTAATAACACAAACGGGGAACTACTTAGTCTATGTAGAACTCTGCGGAGGGATTTGAGACATACGACTTCTTTTGATTTGAAAAAAACATTTGAAATTCCGCGCGAAGCCCTACCATTGGCTAGCGTCATAATATATGCAATTCTGACAAGCCAATCCAAATCATTAGGGGAATGTTTGAAAAAATGATAGCTCTTCTAAAATGAACTACAAACATTGCACTACGAACTACAGTCGCTAATAATTTGTTAATTTAAAACAAATTATTATGATGAAACAACACTGACCGACATTAGGCTTCCTCATTAAAAAGAAAAGAAAAGAAAATTTGCGATAATTCCAATATTTATCCAAACTGGATCATTCATAACGTTAGTCTATTTATGCGTTAGTCTGACTATGCAAATAAACCAGTAGCCTACAGAAGTGAGGAGCTTTGCAGACCTTATGCACAATTAACACCTCATCAAACAATTCCCTCACCCACAACACCTTTTATCTCTGCAGGTTCAATATGGTGCTTAAAAAGTGTCACTTTTGAGTGTTAGGCAAGGCTTGAACAAGGACAAACAATCCCCAGGCCTGGGGGGTATTCCATCAACCTCGCTAAACAAGGCGGCGCTCAACAGAAATAGCCTGGCTTGAACTAGTGTAGACTTCCACTTGAAGCTAAAGCCGTTCCATTAACTCAAGTTAGCTGCATCTTGCCCTCGTTTATTCAAACGAGGCTAAAATCAGCTTCATGTCTGCTCGTGCACGAGGTAGAAAAGTAGACCAAAACCATAGATTGATGAAAAGAGGATGCATGTCGTAAAATTAAGGCAAACTAGAAGATTTCAGTTCGATTTACAAGCGCCATCTACAGGATTTTCATCGGAAGTAATCAAATTGAACACGAGAGAAAAAAATAGATAGGCCTACGGTAGTTGCCTAAAAAGGAGAATAACGAAATCGTAGGCCTACTGTAAATCGCTAAACAGTAATTATGATGGTTTGAATTGGGACTTGTCTTGTTGGATTGTCTTCACTCTGAACAAAACGAGTGAATAAGCAGGCTATTTAAACTCAAAACAACTTTGGCATAGGCTATTCAACAATAAAGATAACCTACGTTTGTAAATTAAAAGGGTTCACTCTGAAATATTTTTTCGGTGGTCATAAAATAAATTGGTAGCCTATTGTCCTGGGAGTATTGGGAGAAAACCTATAGCCTATTGTCTCCCATAAGCATATAGTTCTGCCAAAGTGTTTGTGAAATATAATTAGCCTATCTGAAATGCAATATTGGCTTTCAATATGTCATTTCATATTTAATTTCTGTAATACAGTTGGTTTGATATCCGAACTACATGCATAATTAATTAGACTATATGAAGCGGTTTTAATTATTATAGCCTTTACAGAATTAGGCTATAGGCTGGCTTGCCGTGCATCGTAGGCTATAGCACACTGACAGCCTGCCTACTGTCACTGAAGCTACTGTATATGACCCTTAATAATGATGCCTTTCATTAAAGAGTATAACTAAACATGGCAATATTAATGTGTTAACATAGTCTATGTAAATTCATCGCATGGGAACCGAACCCGAGAACACGCAAAACATGCCTCGATTGTTCTCCTGTCACGCTGCGCATGACACCACGAAAGACGTACGTTACGCATAGCCGCAAGATTCCTTGGACCACACACATATCAAGTTCAAACAATGTAAGTTGCATAATTTTCAGAAATTCATTTAAACTAGCGGATAGGTAGCCTTAATCAATGCTTGCTACACTGTCGGAAAAAAGTTTCTCCTTCTATTTTTTAAGTTGTAGGCTACAGGTGACGAAAGCACAGGTTGACGGAACCAACGGTTTGGGACTCGTTTTCCGACTGGTGTTTTTTATTTGCAACACAGATTAATTTAGCTCGGCAGTTAGCCTGCCACCGACCAGGTTAGTTCAGAAGCATATGTTACCCCAGCAACTCAGCTGAGATTCCTGTTAGCGGGAGTAATGGAACCGAGCTCTCTCTAAAATTAGCGAGGCTTATCAAAGTTAGCCGCGATTTACGGTTAGCTCGCTTGATGGAATACCCCCCTGGTGCATGACATGAGCCTAGTCATTATAATGTGATGGGCCATTGACGAGAGATCTACAAAGGTGGAACAAAGGAGTGCTTTCCTGACCCTATGCTGCTGATCGTTGCAGATGGATGTTTGTGAAGTCATGTCATGTGTGCCATTGAGATCCATGAAACATGAATCAGAAATGTGGGACTATTTTTCCATCAAGATTTCTGGGGTAATGGTGGAGTTTGTTTGTTTCGCACTAAACTAATTTGTCCTGAGGATATAGCCTAGGCCTGCTTATTTAAAATCTGATCCCATAAGAGTACACTCTAAAAACTACTGGGTTGAAAACGACCCAAATTGGGTTGTTTCTCACCCAGGGCCTGGGTCACTATTGGACAGCAAACGTCTTGGGTTAAAATGACCTAACATGATGGGTTGGTTATTTAACCCAATATATGGGTAAGAAAATCAACCCATATATTGGGTTCTATTGGGTTATTCTGACCAGGATGTTGGGTTACAGTGACCCAGAATATTAATGTGTCTTTTTGACCCAATAATGGTTTAGATTAACTTCTTTAATTGGGTTTATCTGACCCATCAATTATGTTGAATTATGCTATGCTCATTTTTTAGATGGCAGAAAGCCTTTTTAAGAAGCAAACAAGTTTAAAGACTATAATGCTGACCATTTTAAACAAATAACTCACTTAGTACTCTATTATTACTTACATAGTACATCACTATGTGTTTTAGTGTTACACATTTACTGCTACAGTATAATGAGATGGAATGAAGACAATCTTGAATATTCAATCTTAAATTTATTTAAAATGTAGAAAAAGTTAAAAAGCAGTAAAAGCCAGTCATCATATATGAGCAATTTGATAAAAGTACAGTTGATAACATTTAAACTCAACCATAAACTTGGAAACCTAGTTCAGTTTCAGGCCAGTCCTTTTAAAGTCTCTCTCTCCCAGTCACTTTCTGTCATGTGTCTGTTGCCCTGTCTTATTGAAGGTAGTCTGTAAAAGAGAAGGAAGCATACATTACAATTGACCCCTTCTATGAATATAATTAATGCAAACTTCTCAGCTTGTGTGACAAACAAAAGCAAACCCACACTAGCAGCCTACAAGTCAGGTGCAATAGTTAGAAGTAATGCAGATGTATACAATATATACACCACAATTAGAAAGTTTGTGGGTGCACTATATTTATCTATATATTTTTTAACCCTAGGACATTTCTATATATATATATTTATCTATATATTTTCTAACCCTAGGACATTTCAAAGTGACCCTACACTTCTGCACAGTATGTCTATGTGATATCATACCTAATCACATCTTTGCCTTGCCTTCCTGCGTACACCACCTTTCTGACGCCTAGATCATCCCCCATCTGACTTGCAATAGCAGCCTCTGGCTCCAGGCTGGGACTTCTGGCACCTACAAAAAAAAAAAAAAGAAAACAGCAATTGCCAAACAATTTGTTATTGTTGATTAAGATATAAAATCAGAATAAAAAAAGCAAGGTAAATCAATCAGGTAGAAATGACAATTACCTTATGGAGGCACCCTTGCCACCATCACGTCTATATTAATTCTTGACATCAAAGAAAAGATAAGGTTAAACAAAATGATTCAATACTACTTTAGGTAAGTGCAATAATCATGATTACTTTCTGGATTAATGCATTACATAGCACATATGACAAACAAAGAGCATGCTCAATAACATACCCTGTAGTCCACACCCACTACGTTGAGGTCAGCCATGGTTACAAGACATCAAGTAACAGGTAGTGCCATCAGGGTAGACCGACTTTGCCCTGGACAGTTGATAGAGCCCACTACAAAGTCATAACAGACACATGAAAGGAGGGGATAAACTAAACTGTTAGAGACAGAAATACATGCACACATATTATAATGCTATATGCGGGTATGTGTGTCTCTATCTGGTGAGTGAACTCACTTGCAGGCTTGGAATTTCTTCTGTATGGACGTAACACACATTTGGAACATTCCAAAATGCACACAGCGGTCTCAGAGCAGCAGTCCTCACACCACCTGTAAACAGAGGGAACAGAAGAAGGCTAACATTAATACATTGCAAAACTCAGAGCATGAAAATACCATCACTGATGCACTACTGCACTTACATGCATCTTAAATAAACACATGCCTTGGTGTTAGTCATCAAACATGGCACAAATAAAGGCTATAAAATGAAGAACATGAAGCCGAACACTACCCTAAACAAACTAAAAATCCCTTTACTTGTCAGCATGATATTTCTGCTAATTGAAATTCCCCAAATGCCCCCCCATTCACATCCACTATATGACAGATCTATTAATGAGCATGCAACACTACAGTTCCTAAATCAGGGGATGAAATAACGTAATATTAACCTACTTCATTCGTTTTACTGGTCCTCTTTCCAGTTATAGCAACACTACATATTATGCATCAACACTATTGATACATGTATTATGTTTAAGTAATGTTAACGACCCATGCCCCATGGAAGGTCGTAGGGTAACGTTAACTTTCGTTGTGTGTCTGTAGCAGCTAGCTTTAGCTTGCTAACTTTAGCCTGCATGGTAACAGCCACTTTAAATGTAGGCAGGCTAGCAGCTAAGCTATTGCGCCTGATGTGTGAAAACTCACACTCTACATTTATAACGACATCTCAGACTGAATTATTGCTAGATATGATATTAACTAACTACCATTCCAAAAATTCCACATAAAGGTGAAATTAGTTACTGGAAAAGTTAACATCAACAGCTAACATCGCTAACGTTAGCGAAGTTAGCTCACTATCTGATAGCTAGTATATGCTTACTAATTATGATTTCTATGATGGTTAACGGCTGTGGTTAATATTTCATTGTGAAAACAGTACATTTATGATAAATTCCCGTTTTCAATTGGCATACAAGAGTACTGTATTATTCTTACCTTGAATATGAATGATGACGGCAGAGTACAGCACACAGCTTGCAGTCAGATTCATGATAGAAAAGTGACGGTTGAAGTGAAGATCTGGCTGCTCATTCAGTCAGGGGTGGGGGATGGGCTGCTCAGTGAGTTAACCCAGTACTTGGGCTGCCAGTAGTTAAGTGACCCAGGCAGTGGGTAGAATGCCCTACATCTGTTGAACATTGAGTTCTAAACCACCAACCCTGTGGCTGGGTTATGATAAATAACCCAGCATGGGCTGACATAACCCAATAAATGGTAAAACTGCCACAACCCAGTAATTGGGTGCTGAAATAACCCAGCATTTTTTAGAGTGTACCTCTCTCTTCTTCTACCATAGAAAAGCCCATAGATATATAAGCCCATGTCCCCACATTCAAGAAATTGAATAATGAAAATGTTGTAGGCCTAGCTAAAATATGTTGTAGTAGGCCTATAATCAGACTGTAGTGTTTTTGTAGCAATGTAACTTGGGAGCCTGTATGTGTCTGTTTTCCCAATGACCATTAGCTGTCTGCCGCATCTGTTCAGACTTCAGAGTGATCACTCGGGACTTCAGACCAAAGATTCCAGAGCTCGGTTCTAGAATCTTTGTTTCAGACTGATCTACGCCTCCAGAGCACAGCAGAAGCAGAGAGGGTTAAAGCGTAATAAGGATCTTTGGCAGAAGGCCTCCAGGGTTGCACTGTGTGTTCATGCCAAGAGAGTCAGTCACCATTGTCTATGGACTCATCAGTTATTATGCTTTTGTCTGTGTGTGGAGTGTTTTGAGTAGTCACTGTATCTATATAAACAATTAATATCTGCTGTTTTCTTCTGGAAACTGGTTTGCACTTTTGACATCGTAAGACTTCAGAGCTATGTTCTTCCTGCTAGTGACGGACACAATAAGACCCTTTCAGCTCCACACCTGCAGGAGGCATACAGCCTATATGGGACATCACATAAGGGATTATGTTTCTCATGTACAAGGCAGACAACCACCAGCTGCAATTTTGTCGACTTACAGTTCATCTCAGGGTCCTGAGGGTTAATCCATGTTTATTGTTTATGTTATTCCTCAATGAGTATGAACTCATAAGCTCCCATCCAAGCTCAGGTTAACAAGGACAGAGTGGATCACCTATGGATGTTTTCTAGAAATTGGGTCCCCCAAAGTGAGACAGGGCCAAAGAGAGCATATTGAGACAATGTATCACAGTTAGGTCTTCTCCACTGACAGAGAACCGGCTCCGGTTCGCTGTCGGTGGAAAACCGCCTAGTGTGGTATGTAAACAGTTCTCTGAAAGACCACAATGCCTTGAAGTGAGTGGTGCAAGCAACTGAGCACATCTCTAAGACTCCTCTGCCCTCCCTGCATGGCATACACCAGCTGATACAGGACTAGAGCCAAATAATAGAGATACTTTATTGATCCCCAAGGGGAAATTCAAGATAAAGGACTCCACCCATCCCACCAACTGCCTGCTCAGATTGCTCGTTGAAATCAGGCAAGGTCTTCAAAACGGAGGAAAAGCTTTTTCCCTCTGGCCATTTGGGCTCCTCGACAGGGACATGCTTGACTTGAAATAATGAAAACTGAGCACTGAATGGATGTGGTCGTTCCTACTGCAGGTCAAGTAGGTGCATGCACATCCCACCTCAATGGGGCCATGCAGGTGCAGGACACATCAATTGTAGCGGTGATGAAGAAAGTAGATGTCCGCACACTGGACACTCCAAAACTGACAAGGTTTATTAAAAACACGCAACACCTTCAGGCATGCCTTATAGTCCCTGGTGGGTTGGAACGCTGCGTGTTTTTAATAAAACCTTGTCGGTTTTGGAGTCTCCAGTGTGTGGACATCTATACTTTCCTCATTATTCCTACTGTTTCCCGTTGCAATCAGCAGTATACACTGGCTACTATCTATCTATACTATGCCCTTTTCATTCAATGTACGGTGCCCTCCAAAAGTAGAACACATGCTAAAGTTGACAATATAAAATCATCTTTTGGAAATTGATCTTAATGCCTGAAATGAAAAAAAAGAGGAAATATTCAACCTTTAAGGATATCAATTTTGTTTGTGAATGAATAATGTATTGTAAATAAATAAATGTTTTCCTTAAAATACAAGGGTAATAAGTATTGGAACGCCTATGTTAATGTGTTAAAATTCCCATAGAGGCTAGTAGATTTTTATTTGTTTTATTTTTAAAATGCCAGTTATTTCATGTATCCAGGACACTAGGCACCCTGATAAAGTCCCCTTGGCCTTTGGAATTAAAATAACCCCACATCAACACATAGACATACCCTTCACCATACCAAGAGATTGGCATGGTTTTATTTGTTAGCCAATTAGCTAGTCTGAATTGCATTGAGCTCAATGAGAATGAAACCAGCTAATAACCATATAGGGACCATGAGGAACAGTTCGGAAAAACTCTACTTTTAATAAATGATTGTGATATTGAAATGTAAATAGTAAATGGCACCACCCTCATTATGTATAAAATCCCTTGAACTGGTCTGCTAGTTCTGGAAGTGGGAAACATTGAGAACAGTTTCATTTCAAATCTAGTTGTAAATAGCTTCTTCTCTGAGGCTATAGTGAAAATGAGTTGTATGTGAGGCCAATATGAAGAGGCTTCTTCAAAGGTTATTCAGAGAGACAACCTGAAAACTGCAGATTGGGGTACGTGTAGGGTAGAAGTGTAGAAAGTGAGACGTGTAGTGAGAATCTAGTACTCCAATATTGTATCTGGTGTGTGTGTGGAGGGGGGTTGCATTTGACTTGAGGTCTTATCCCAAGTGTGAAGCAGTCTAAATGTACAAGAGTGTGATATTTTCAGCTGAAATGTGGTCAGTTGATATTCCGAATCCTCACTATACAAATATGTAATAGCATAATACTAAACACAATGAAGAAGTTAAATAATTTGTTTTCCCCTTCCAAGTAGATAAACACAGCTTATATCTTCCCATTTATGTACTTCAAACAGACCGTACTAGAGGTTATTAGATTGTGAGCACACTCTTTTTTAACAGTCTTATATGCTATTAAACCATAGACTTAGGAAGACCTATGGCCACACTGGTTACGTGAGGGGTTACAACTTCCAGGACCGCATCACTGCCAGAGCCCAGAGGCTGATTGGTCAGGGCCATCTCCATGGTTACACCTGGAACACTCAGGTAACACAAAACCAGAGGTGCATTCAAATTTGGCAAACAGTGGTGAACGTTTGTGGTTCGTGATGTTTTCTTTGAACAGCTCAATTTGAACAATTTGGTGCTTTCATTCCATTCTAACGACAATCGCATTGTTGTCAAACTCAAGTTCCAATTTTGCTGTATGTTTGCTGAGAACTGCCTCTTCAGACTGTTTGCGACTGTTCGCAAATGTTCCCTGAAAACTCAAGGCTTACAGAAAACTTTTTGCAAGCATTTGCCTATGTTTGCGAATTTGAACGCACCTCAGGAAAGATGAGCAGAGAGAAGGAGAATGAATGAGAGGAGAAGAGAGGTGGAGGAGAAGGGGGGACAAAAGGAAAGAGGAGAAGAGAGGTGGAGGAGAAGGGGGGACAAAAGGAAAGAGGAGAGTCAGGATTCACAGTTCTACCAGTCTCGTGCATTCACCTACATGTGCACAGTAGTTTTTTTTTTTTTGTCATAAAATTTTTTAATTTTTAATTTTTAGAATTTCTGTTTCCATGAAAACAACATCAGTCAGTGATAAAAACAACAACAGAACAACTTTCTTTTCTTTTTTTTGCGTTCATGGGTATGAAAAGATTTGCAACAGTGAAGAAATACAACAGCATCTAAACTTCAAAAAAATCTTTTTTTCTTTTTTTTCTTTCTTTTTTTTGTTTAAATCGGTCATTCAATTCATGGACAACTCACAATCATTCCTGATCTTCTCTATATATTTATATATATACTTTTGTAAGAAATCTGTCTCTTGAAGATGGAAACAGAGAAAAAGAGAGGAGAAAGTAAGAATATTGTTTCGTCCTCTTCTTCTGATCGCGTCCAGGAGATGAGAGTCTCAGTGTGTGTCCATTCATTTCTGTTCACGGGGTTCTTCCTTCAGTCGGTTAGTCTGAGAGTCCATTTCTCCCGCCAGTCTGTCTGTCGGTCGGTCTGTCGGTCTGTCTGTCTGTCTGTCTGTCTGAGCAGGCAGTCGCTCCCACTCGAGTCCCATTGTGGACCTGAAGAGTCCCTTTGCTGCCACTGTGTGTGTGTGTGTGTGTGTGTGTGTGCGTGTGTGCGTGTGTGTGTGTGTGTGTGTGTGTGTGTGTGTGTGAGGGGGAGTCCATGTCCAGAGAGAAGCAAGAGGGTTCTGGACAGAGGTGCAAGCAACACACCTCTTCCACTCGTTGTGCATTAGTCTCTCCAAAAGCTGAGAAGAACACAGAAAACAATCCCAGAGGCTGAGCACTCAGTGGAGGCCTATGTCCAGGGCTCCGGTCAGTGTGTGTGTGTGTGAATGTGTGTGTGTGTGTGTGTGTGTGTGTGTTTGTGTGTGTCCCTGACTTCTCAAGTCTGTGTCCGTTTAGGAGTGTATGTGACTGCTCAAGTCTGTGTCCGTATGTGTGTGTGATTGCTCAAGTCTATATGATTGTGTGTGTATGTGTGTGTATGTATGTGTGCTGCATGGGACACAGTAGTCGGTGGTCGTTGCCAAGAGCATTTCCCTGGGCGGAGTGTTGCTACGGCGACTGCGTTGCCGGGCTGCTCTGGGCGGAGCTTGGCGACAGGCTGGGGCTGCAGCTGCCCGGTGGCGCCCCGCTCGTCCTCCCCGAGCCCGAGCCCGACGCCGCGGAACTCTCCAGGCCCTCCGAGTTCTCCAGCATCTCCTGGATGAGCGGCGGCATGGAGCCGGGGATCTCCATCTTCAGCGTGATCACGCGCTCCGCTCCTGAGGCACGGAGACATGGGGTGTTAACACACACACACACACACACACACACATACATACACACACACACACACACACACACACACACACACACACACAGACACAGACACAGACACAGACACAGACACACACACACAGACACAGACACACACACACACACAGACACACACTAGTTTACAAGGACAAGCTGGTCTAAATGAAACATGCTGGATTGTCTATCAGCTCCAATGACTTGAGAAACATTCATTTAAATCATTGAAGTGAAAACCCTTATTTAAAAAAAAAATGTTATGCATGTGAGATTTGCATGTGAGTGTGTGTACAGTACGTGTGGGTACATGTCTGTGTATATGAAAGGGTGTCTGAGTGTGCGAATGTGCGAGTGTGTGTGTGTGTATGTATGTACAGCATGCGTGTGTGCATGTGCGAATGGGTGTGAGTGTGTGTGTATACAGCATACATGTGTGTGTGTGTGTGTGTGTGTGTGTGTGTGTGTACCTTTAGCGCTGATGCTGCGCAGGTCGGTGATCTTCATGAGCATCTTGGGGAACATGTGGGGCTTGTGGGGCCTCCGGTTCCTCACGTAGAGCTTCAGCGCCTCCAGCAGCGGCTCCTGCAGAACGTCCACCTTATCAGCCTGCTCCAGGTCCTGGCGGTCTACACACACACACACACACACACACACACACACACACACACACACACACACACACACACACACGCATTGGTTACTTTAGCCTGAGCTGACAAGATGCCATGTTGTCATCATTATGGCCACTAGGTGGCACCGTTGTTCTACAAAGCTATGGGTAATTGTAATGTACTGTGATCTTAAAGCCTGATGTGTCTTTAATATTTTGTCATAGCACTGCACTGCACAACACACAGCATATTTAACTGTTAAATCCAAAACAGCTTTTTACATTTTTTACATTAAATCCAAAACAGCTTTCTATAATTTCACAGCAGTGTGCATGCCTGTATTCATGGAGGTGTAGAACATGTGCTTTAGTGTGCACATGTGAATATGTCAGGGTACGTGTGTGTGTGTGTGTGTGTGTGTGTGTGTGTGTGTGTGTGTGTGCCTTGTCTTACCCCCGCACAGCAGACAGATGGCGCTGAGGAGCCCCGTCTCTGCGTCGTCCATCTCGAGCGGCAGCAGCTGGTTGGCGAAGGCGAACACGAGGTCGGTCAGCGGGCCGAAGCCGGCGTTGTGCATCTGCGTGCGGTTCAGCGTCAGGCCGTCCGAGAAGGTCATGGTGTCCTGCTCCGGAGTGTAGCGCGTGCAGATCCGCAAGATCTGACCACACACATGAGAACACGAGTCAACAACAATGTCAGCAACATTAGCTAGTTAGCAGAACAGAATATCATCAAACATAAATCTAATGCCTCATGTCTAAACGTGTGTTTAAAAAGCTACATTCAGGATAAGAGCACACGCAAGAACACGCGCCACGTCAGCAACATCAGTCAGCGGAACAGAATATCATCAAACATAAAGATAACGTAAATTTCTTAAGTTTAAGAGCACAACAGCTTTC
>NC_084996.1:23883131-23888131 GCF_963854185.1 Sardina pilchardus | reverse complement strand
TCCATTCTTTCTCTTTCCCTTTCCTTTCCCTCCCTCCCTCTCCATCCATTCTATCTCTCCTTCCTTTCCCTCCCTCTCTCTCTCGCTCGCTCATTCTTTCTATCCAAATCTTTACTCATGCTACTCTCACGCTCTCTTGTCTATAACCAGTCTAGAAACAGCTCTCTTTCTTTCTCTCTCTTTCTCTCACTCTCTCTCTCTTACACACACACACACCTCTCTTGTCTCTAACCTAGCTTTTCTCTACACTCTGCTCTCTCTCTCTCACACACACACACACACACCCACACACACACACACACACACACACACACACAAATGTACATGCATGACTAGACACTAGACACTTTCCGTGTCTCTATCTCCCACACACACACACACACCCACACACCCACACACACACTCTCCTTCTCTAGTTTCTTCTCGGCCTCTCGTGTTCACACTGGCCCTCTCTTGTCCTTCATCCTTGGTCACCTTCACTGTTCCCTCTCTCTCTCTCTCTCTCTCTCTCTCTCTCCCTCCCTCTCTCCTGTCTCTCTCCCTCTCTCCTGTTCTTTTTCTCTCCATCTGGTAGTGGCTGTAGCCCTGCTGTGATGGGAAAGATTACAGACCCCTTCGCCTCCAGCTAGACCCCCATCTGTGTGTGTGTGTGTGTGTGTGTGTGTGTGTGTGTGTGTGTGTGTGTGTGTGTGTGTGTGTGTGTGTGTGTGTGTGTGTGTGTGTGTGTGTGTCTACCTAGACAGACAGACACACACACACACACACACACACAGTCTCTAATGTCCTGTGTGGCTAATGGCAGTCTTCTCAGCAGACAGTCTGTTGGCCGTGATTCCTGCCTGCTGCAGTTCCCTCCTATCAAAGCACCCACACATTTATACACACACACACACACACACACACACACATATATATAGAAACAGACACAGACACACACATCTGTGCAGACACATACGTCTCTCAGTGTCCCAAGCAAATCCCTTCCAACGAGGCAAACAGCCTTGTGTTTATGCCACGATTATTAGCCTATAAACAAAGCCACCGGCCTTTATGAGGGTTCAAAGATTAATTTCACATCAAAACCACACTGGCTTTAGTCCTCATCCGCACACTCACACACAGCCAGTTTTATTGCATTTTAATTGGAGCGTGTGCATGCCTGTGTGTGTGTGTGTGTGTGTGTGTGTGTGTGTTACAGGGGTCAGAGTGGTTGTGGCCAGGGTGGGGCCAACAGTTCAGCTGATCTGGACCGGTTCTGGCCTGCTGTGACCCATAGAGGACCTGTGGTGTGTGTGTGTGTGTGTGTGTGTGGGCTGCTATGGAGTTATAGAGCGTGTGTGTGTGTGTGTGTGTGTGTGTGTGTGTGCCACTATGGAGTTATAGAGCGTGTGTGTGTGTGTGTGTGTGTGTGTGTGTGTGCCACTATGGAGTGCAGTGATGGCATTATTCATAATTGTGAGGAGGACTTAACCCAGTTCCTCCACCTGTGGACCACACCCAGTGCAGCGGGACCACTCTCCTGTTACCTGCACACTCACCACTCTCTCTCTCACACACACACACACACACACACACACACACACTGCAGCGGGACCACTTTGTTACCAGCACATTCACCAGGGGGGCTACGGCCAGCACAACAGGACTGCTTCCTAAGAGCATCCTGCATCTGGACTCTCTGGTGCAGTGTGTGTGTGTGTGTGTGTGTGTGTGTGTGTATGTGTGTGTGTGTGTGTGTGTGTGTGTGAGAGAGAGTTTTAATGGTTTGCATCCACCGGTTTAAAAGATCTCCTAATGTCGTCAAAGGGTCTAAAATAGAACTACAAACCACAAACAAGCTATCGTTACCAAGGCAACGGAGGGCATAAGGGGTCACAGGCTGTTTTCCTGTTCAACTCAGTAACAACCACACAACCACGCGCAACACACACAAACAAACACAAGCACACACAGAGTTTCTGCTGAAGGGGTATATTGGGGCCTATGGTTACAGACGCTGTGGAGTGTGTAAAGGCTCTGACATCCATGTATTCTTCTCACTCACACACACACACACGCACGCACACGCACACGCACACGCACACACACACTCCCTGACTCCTCCTTTCTCATCTCTGGGTCTGGTGAGTCACCATCAGTAGAGCGAACGCCCCAAACTAGAGTCATGTCTCTCATCAGCTACCATAACACACACACACACACACACACAGACATCAACACAAACAGACTGTTATGCATTAGACATCTGGGCTGTGATGGAGCGAGACCCCCATGGGAATTGTGGGTAATGCAGTCCAAGAGCGTGACTCTCTGCATAGACGCCACAACGACCTTCACCACGCGACCTTTCGCTTACACCACGCAACCTTTCGAGGTGCGCGCTATTAGATGAAGGTCAAGGGGTCACACTGATCGATAGGGTTGCATTGAAACAGGTAGCAACCAGGGACACACACACACACACACACACACACACACACACCAACACACACAAGTGTAATGATTTGCAGGGGAAGAATGGAAGGGGAGCAGAGAGAGTGGCGTTGAGATAAAGAGAGAGTAGAAAGTCAGAGAGTCTTTTGTCATGTTAATGCCTCTGCCTTTCCCCTCCTGCATTTGGATAACAATAGGCTATAAGAGAGAGAGCCCGCCTACACACACACACACACACACACACACACACACACACAGGCCTATTAGAGGACACAGGCCCACAGGGGGTGAAGGATTACCCCCATCTGATCACACACACTCTTTGTTATGTGATATGCACAAGGTCGTGGAGTACAGTTAGTGGTGTGGGGGTGGGCAAGAGAGACACTGTATGTGTGTGTGTGTGTGTGTGTGTGTGTGTGTGTGTGTGTGTGTGTGTGTGTGTGTGAGAGAGAGAGAGAGAGAGAGAGAGAGAGAGAGTGTGTTTGTGTACATGGGAATGTGTATGTTCAGGTGTCTGATGCCAAAACATGGTGCTACTGAATATAAACACCAGAGCACATCATCACCTCACGCACGCACGCACACACACACACACACACACACACACTTCACCACCTAACACACACAGACACACACACACACAAACACACACACATCACCACCTCACCGCAGAGATGGGGTCAGAACACAGAGAAAAGTGCTACACTAGCACAAAACCACCCAAACGTCAGATGATGCCCTCAAAACCTAGACACACACACATACACACGCACACGTCAGATGATGCCCTCAAAACCTACACACACACAAACGTCAGATGATGCCCTCAAAACCTACACACACACACATTGATTGACACAGATATTGCTATCTAAGCTCCACGGACATAGTTCTTCCTCAGAGGTCCAGGGCAGGCAACAGACACCACTGTCCAAATACAATCACATAAAAACACACACACACACACACACACACACACACACACACACACACACACACACACACACACACACACACACACACACACACACACACACACAGAGGGGCAGTGGTCAGCGCTGTGGCCCAGGGAGAGGCCTCGCGGCTGGGCTGGGCTGCTGTGGCCACAGCCCGTCATGTCCTGTCCTGCAGTGGGTCAGTGGGTCACCGATCGGCTACGCTAATGCTAACCGCTAAGCCAGGAGAGCGGAGGCAGACAGGGGCGCTATAGCAAGGAAATAGCCACACAAGTGAGCATGCAGGATTAAGTGACCAGGGCTGGACACGGAGACAAACACACACACACACACACACACACACACACTCATAGGCCACAATCCACCAACACCAACTACAGAGAAAACTGTAGTTTTATGACAAACGGCTACGGTACAGTACGGTACAGTACGGTACAGTGTACAGTGTACACACACACACACACACACACACACACACACACACACACACACACACACACACACACACACACACACACACCTTTGACTAACGGTGATGAAACACAAGCTCCTGTAACGGCCGTCCCATTATCTGTGTTGGTGTTATCTGGCATGATAAACATACAACAACGTGCCAAACGGCACACACACTGCACCCTGTCTAACTATGAAGCACACACGCACAAGCCCTTCCACACACACTCACACACCACGCGAACACACACTCACACACCACGCGAACACACACTCACACACCACGCAAACACACACTCACACACCACACAAACACACACTCACACACCATGCAAACATACACTCACACACCACGCGAACACACACTCACACACCACGCGAACACACACTCACACACCACGTAAACACACACTCACACACCATGCAAACATACACTCACACACCACGTAAACACACACTCACACACCATGCGAACACACACTCACATACCACGCAAACACACACTCACACACCACGCACACGTCTTTATGATCACCGCGCGGACCTTGACTTTCAAGAATCTGGACTTTGTAGGTCAGAGGCTTACACACAGGCACAATTAAACACACACACACACACAAACACACACACATACAGAAAGCGCAAAGCAATATAAACATCAGCATCTGACTCGAGGACTTCAGACAGACTGACCCTGACACACATACACACACACACACACACACACACACACACTGCATGCAAAGAATGCCTGATTACAGAACACACTTAAAATTGTTTAAATGTAATTCCTCTCTCTCTCTCTCTGTGAGTGTGTGTGTGAGCGAGTGTGTGTGTGTGAGTGTGTGTGCAGGCCCACTACTCTGCAGACTCCTCTGCAGACTCTCATTTCCTGCACGGATCTCTGGGCTTCTAGCAGCCCCCGGGGAGTTGGTGGATGACACACATTCACACACACAACTGCAGAGCATGAACTCACTGACTTCAGCCTGTGACACTACACTGAGGATTCCCTACACATACACACACACACACACACACAATTTGGACATGAAGTACAAGCACAATCACATATAAACATATAAACACACATACACACTTACACACACACAAGTCGAACATTAAAAGTCAGAGGTGTTCACTCTTTTGCATACA
>NC_084996.1:23875631-23878131 GCF_963854185.1 Sardina pilchardus | reverse complement strand
CAACTAAGAAATCAGCTCAGTGCTTCCCTTATAGCTGTGAGCATCGTACCTGCCATTTGTGTGTGTGTGTGTGTGTGTGTGTGTGCGTGTGTGTGTGTGTGTGTAGAGATATGTCTAAATTAAGTGCCTGGTCCTCACCCTGATAGGCTGTGGGAGTGCACTAAGCATCCCTCTGTGTGTGCTATAGGGAGAGCAGATGGTCTTTTTCTCTCCCTCTCCAGTTTCCTGCATTTTTTCCACCACACACACACACACACACACACACTCTACTCCATCCGTCATGAAAATAGAAAGTGTGAGACGATATCTCTGTGTAGGTATGTGCCGGTGTGTGTGTGTGTGTGTGTGTGTGTGTGTGTGTGTGTGTGTGTGTGTGTGTGTGTGTGTGTGTGTGTATGAGAATGTAATAGATTTCTGCGGCTTATCACTCACTGGTAGAATCTCAGCATGAAACCCAGGGCGGCACAGCAGTGTGCTGACATAGCCTCTCCTAACACACACACACACACACACACACACACACACACACACACACACACACACACACACACACACACACACAAGATCACCCACTTTCTTTCCTGAGGAGGGAACAGACATGGCAGAAATACTTGTGGCTTCGCTGGTATTCACAGACTCGACCATACAACTCTCACTCTTTATCTCTCATTCTTCTCTTCTTCTCTCCCTCCCTCTCTCATTCTCCCTCTCTCTCTCTCTCTCTCTCTCTCTCATTCTCTCTCTCCATCTCCCTCTCTCTCTCTCTCTCTCTCTCTCTCTCTCTCTCTCTCTCCACTTTCTGTCTCTGCGCCGTAGCATGCTACAGAAGAGAACAGGCCTTCACTGAACTGAGAGGGACACTGCCTTTGAAAAACGCACAAGCCTTCCGACCAACAAGTGCACACCAATGACTTTGTACACACACACACACACACACACACACATTTGTCACTACAAAAAGCTGGTGTGTCAACCGTCTCATAACAAAGTACATAATCATTGTGTGTGTGTGTCTAATTTACAAAATGTCAATACCCGCCCCCCTCACACACACACACACACAGAACCCTTACTGGCCTGGAACACAGAAAGTTTGGCAGTGTCGTGTCCTCAGTTATACACATGCATCTGGACCACTTCATACTGAACACACGCTTGCTCCTGTGTGTGTGTGTGTGTGTGTGTGTGTGTGTGTGTGTGTGTGTGTGTGTGTGTGTGCGTCAGGCGTATCAATTAGCATTCCTGTGCCAGCCATTACGACCTGTGTTATATAAGAAAGTGCAGCTGCTCCACTCTCCAACAGCAGCCAGATAATTATACCTACGCCATCACACACACACACACACACACACACACACACACACACACACACACACACAGACACACACACACACACACACACACACACACACACACACACACACACACACACACACATCTCTGAACAGGGCCAAATTACATGGCTCTATGCTATAACAGTCCAGACGACGCTTAAAGCATTCTTTTGGCTTCAAAATGAAACATAAAAGTAAATTAGCCACGCAAAACGCCTGGCCTCACTCCCTCCCCCTGATAAAGCTACGAGCTCAGATCTCTCCCCCCCCCCCCCCCCCTCTCTCCCTCTCTTTCTTTCTCTTTCTCTCTCTCCCGTTCTTTTCTCTGTGTCAGAGGTGTGTTGTTCCTTCCCATAAAAGTGGGTCAAGGATGGAACCGGCTGGCTCAGCACAGCACAGCACAGCTCAGAGCACCACACACACACACACACACACACACACACAGAAGAACACACACACACACACACACACACAGCAGAAGGGCCTTCACGCTTTGTTTGTTTTTCTGTCTTGCGTGTTGCCATGACAGAAAAGGTCTAGACGTGTTTGCCCCCCCCCCCCCCCCCTCCACTGCTGGAGTCAGGCGGGCAGGGACCGAATGTGCCCAAATATTATGATGAGGTTTAACATCAGAGCCCACCAAGGTCAGGTTTGGGGTGCCACACTGGAGGGGTAACTAAATATTGCCTCTTTCTCTCCTTCCCTTCCTCTCTCTATCCATCTCTCCCTCCCTCCCCCCCTCCCTGCCTCTGCCTCTCCACCCCTCCGTCTACGGATGGAGAGATCCCCTCCAGTTGTTTTTGTTTGTTCAGGGATTTGGGGCGCAGGTTTCGCTTGTGGGAAAGACAAAAACAGCCTGTCAGCAAGAGAGAGAGAGAGAGAGAGAAAGTGAGAGAGAAAAAGTGAGAGGTAGAGAGAGAGAGAGAGAGTGAAGAACAGAGAGAGAACTGCCTGAAGAAAGAGAAGAGAAAGATAGTGATGATAGAGGTGAAGAGGGAGGGAGTTATGTTAGTGACTGAACGAGGGAAGAGAGAGAGAGAAAGACCAACAGATAAAGAGTATGGAGAGAGAGAGTGAGCGAGCGAGAGAGAGAGGGATAGAGAGAGAGAGAGAGAGAGAGATAGAGATAGAGAGAATATCCGCAGGTCTTGTGGAGTGACATGCAG
>NC_084996.1:23855631-23860631 GCF_963854185.1 Sardina pilchardus | reverse complement strand
AGGACACTATAGAGCAGGACAGTGGTAGGACACTATAGAGCAGGACAGTGGTAGGACACTATAGAGCAGGACAGTGGTAGAGCAGGACACTATAGAGCAGGACAGTGGTAGGACACTATAGAGCAGGACAGTGGTAGAGCAGGACACTATAGAGCAGGACAGTGGTAGGACACTATAGAGGAGGACAGTGGTAGGACACTATAGAGGAGGACAGTGGTAGAGCAGGACAGTGGTAGAGCAGGACACTATAGAGGAGGACAGTGGTAGGACACTAAAGAGGAGGACAGTGGTAGGACACTATAGAGCAGGACAGTGGTAGGACACTATAGAGCAGGACAGTGGTAGAGCAGGACACTATAGAGCAGGACAGTGGTAGAGCAGGACACTATAGAGGAGGACAGTGGTAGGACACTATAGAGCAGGACAGTGGTAGGACACTATAGAGCAGGACAGTGGTAGGACACTATAGAGGACAGTGGTAGAGCAGGACAGTGGTTGGACCGACTCCACACTCTCTCACGTTCTTCCACTCCTCCATCTCTCTCTCTCTCTCTCTCCCTCTCTCTCCATCTCTCCATCTCTCCATCTCTCTCTCTCATGATGGAGGTCCAGTGTGTTCCATGCCTATTTCCTGTCTCATCAGGATGCCATCAGAAGGATGACTCAGCAAAAAGTCCTGTCAGGATGCCATCAGAGCGATGACTCAGCACAAAGTCCTGCTCTTCGTCCCAGAGCACCGAGCGCTGCCCAGCCACCCACAATGCCCTGCTTCTCGTCCCAGAATTCCCTGTGGTCAACCAGAACATGGCCAGAAGAGCTTGTGATTACAGAGCTTGTGATTACATACAAACACACTCATTTCCACCAAAACAGAAGCACATATGAAGCATTACACACACATTCACACAAGCACTCTCACATTGCCATACACACACACACACACACACACAGTTATACAGTACACACACACACTTCATCCTCATGATTACAAAGAGAGAGAGAGAGAGATGGAGAGAGAGATAGAGAGAGAGATAGATAGAGAGAGAAAGAGGGGAGGGGGGGCAGAATGCTGGCTAGGGCAGTAGAATGTGCAGAGGTAGGGGCAGCTCTGTTGACATGCTAATGGTTCATCTCAACTCACTCTGCTTAGCCAGCAGCCGGCAAACAAAAGACACACACACACACACAGATATATACCTACACACAGTGATACACCATCACACACACACACACACACACACACACACACACACACACACACACACACACACATCACAGGCAGTTCCCAGAGCACACTGGGAGGGGGGTCAGACAGTGGCAGGAGGGCACGATTTGGCCTTCTGTTAGACCCCCTGGCCTTGGTACAGATAGGGTTTGGACGTGTGTGTTGGGGGGGGTTGGTGGTGGATGGATAACCTACCGACTTCATGAAAAAGAAGAGAGCAGTGATGGAGTGAGTGTGTGTGTGTGTGTGGGGGGGGTCTCAGCATTTCAAAAGAACAGGAGGAATCCGTCACAAAAACATCAGCAATGTCTTAACATGTGTGTGTGTGTGTATGTGTGTGTTTTCTTTGTGTGTGTTTTGCAAGTGAACTCTGCAGCACTTCTTTCTTGATGACACCCCACCTCCCCCACACCCAACACACACACACACACACACACACACACACACACACACACACCACCAAACACCCAATAGGCCTGAAATACTATCAGTTAGAATGGGTGGGGGCCTTCATTAGCATATAAATGCATCTGATAATGATTCCCATCCATTGCGCTAACACACACACACACACACAGAAAGAGACACACACAACATGTTATCAGAGGTCTCAGAGCTCAAACAGGTCTGTTTGGAATGGCACAGTACCGTGAGATTATTGGGCTTATCATTACAACAACAGCAATACACACACACACACACACACACACACACACACACACACACACACACACACACACACACACACACACACACACACACACACACACACACACACACACACACACACACACACACACACACACACACACACACACACACACACACACACACACACACACACACACACACACACACAAATGTGTTAATTGACTCATTAATCAACTTGTATTTGGGCCTAGCTGATGAGCTCAGTAGAAGCGTTATAATGTGATAGAAGGTGAACTGAAGAGGGTGTAACTTCAGACAACCAGATGCATGATTTCCAAACCATTAACAGTCATTTGTGTTCTTGTTTGATACCGTCTTGGTGACAGATGGACAGATTGTTTCTGTTTCTGTGTCAGTTTGTGTGTTTCTTTTTACTCAGCATGGAGCCGACTGTAACATTTCACTGCATTATATATATATTTTTGATTGATTGCGTTTATTTTGGTGTCAAACACCTTTTTTGGTGCCCAGCCCACATGGGCTTATTAGACACTTATTATCAACTTATTATTAAGTACTTATTATTATTATTATTAAGTATAGTATAAGTATATATACTCTTTTCATCCCGTTCACTTTTCATCATTTCCGTGAGGGAAATTCTGCATTTATCCCAATTTGTTGTTTATCCCATTAGTGAACACACACAGCACGCAGTGAACACACAGTGAGGTGAATCACACTAACACAGAGCAGTGAGCCGCCTGCCCAACCAGCGGTGCTCGGGGAGTAGTGAGGGGTTAGGTGCCTTGTGCGTGTGTGTGTGTGTGTGTGTACAGTATGTGCTCGGGGAGCAGTGAGGGTTAGGTGCCTTGCTCAAGGGCTCTTCAGCCGTGGACTGGTCGGGGATCGAACCGGCAACCCTCCGGTTATAAGCTCGAAGCCCTACCCAGTAGGCTGCGGCTGTGCTATGAAGCACAGTTGAATCTCTCGGAGTCAGCTCACACTCTTGGGTTCCAAGTGATCTTGCCGTCGACGCTAAATGGCTTTGTTCACACACATTAAACACTCCTGAGAAGAATAATGGAACAGCAGCGGGCCGAGGGCTTACTCTAATATCAGTGTAGAACAATGTGTGTGTGTGTGTGTGTGTGTGTGTGTGTGTGTGTGTGTCCCGCCCTCTCCTGCGTGAAGACGTTAATCCAATAGTTCCCATCCCACTGGGGCCGTGTCAGGAGATTATGGCTAATGATGCTAGCGCTGCGGGGATAGGCTATCGGCATCACTGCACCACTTAGCTGCCACAGCTTCCCACACCACACCAGCACAGAGAAATGGCCAATCATAAACATCTCTCAGTGTCTCGTAAGAGACAAGAGTGAACACGAACACACACACACACACACACACACACACAGCATATAGGCCTACAAGAAACTGTCAACTCGACTTACGACTGTGGGCAAGACTACAGGAATCACAGTACACACACAAACACAAATAAGCAAGCAAACACACACACACACACACACATTGCAATTCTTTATTTGGATGACAAGTAGGGAAAGTATCGTAACAAGCTCCAAATTCATCAGCAGATGTGTCCATGATGTGCTCATGAGAGATAAAGGTGATGCCTGCTTTTCCAGATGAACAGGCTGACAGACCAGCACACACACACACACACACACACACACACACACACACACACACACACACACACACACACACACACACACACACACACACACACACAGGTCTTTGAGTCAGCAGGTTTCTCAGACTATGGGCGAACACACACTCAGTCTTCCTCACCCCATCATCCTGCTGACACTTGATCCCCATGGCAACCCTGTGCCCCTCTGAAACGCACACTTTTGAAATAGCTCGCGTTCTCAAATGCTGTCACCGTGACAACTGGCAGTGACCGCCAGAAAAAGAGAAATGTCCTGAAATGATTAAAAGCAGGAAAAAATGGAGTTAAGGAAGAGAGGTAGAAGTTGAGGCATAAAGAGAGGACAGAAGAAAGATAGACAGAAAGAAAGATAGACAGAAAGAAAGATAGAGAGAAAGAAGTTTCTAAATGACCCACTGCAGATTCACACAAATAACAGAGCAGAGGAGAGGAGTGATTAGCCCAAAGGCTAACACATCTAGTCCCTCTATCTTCCACTTCCCTCTCTCTTTCACTACTCTCTCTCTCTCTTCGTCTCTCCCCCTCTTCTTTCATTCCTACCCTGTCACTCTCTCTCTCTCTCTGTCTCTCTTAACAAAAGTCTGCCGTTCTCTTCCAACTCCTTTTCTGTTACTTCTCCTCCATTCTCCTTTCTCCACTCCTCCTTTCTCCACTCTTCCTTTCTCCACTCTTCCTTTCTCATGCGTCTGTTCTCTAGTCGTCGTCCCCCCCCCCTCTGCTGCTGTCAGGTGCAGCTGATGATCCATGGTGCTGGTCCACTGATAATATTTAACCAGGGGGAGCGGCCTCATCAATCCTGACCCCCCCCCCCCCCCCCCCACACACACACACACACACACACTCCGCCGCCTTCCCTTGCTCTCCCCTGGGCGCGCCCATTGTCATGCCGAAACCTGTTCCCCCTCTCTCTCTCTCTCTCTCTCTGTCCCTCTCTCTCTCTCTCTCTCTCCCCCTTTCCCACTCTCCCTCTCCCCTTTCTCTCTCTCTCAGGCTCTTTTGCGCTGTTTCATTTTTCTTGCTGTCTCTCCCTCATTCAGCGGCTCTGTCTGCAGCACGGCCGCTCTGAATGGGCCTTTATGTGAGCCCTCTCTCCCCATCTCTCTCTGTCTGTCTCTCTCCCTCCCTCTCTCTCTCTCTCCCTCTGTTTCCCCCTCTCTCTCTCTCTCTCCTTTCCTCCCTCCCTCTCTCACAAGCCTTCTGGCCTTGTGCAGGCGCAAACTTTGTATCATTGTCGGCTCATTTTTGTTTGTCTGTGTTTGAGAGCTGGAGGGAGGGGAGGTTGCTGTGTTTCTGTGATCTCATGAGGACTGTGTGTGTGTGTGTGTGCTGACGAACTTCTATCAAATGTTTATTGTCTGGAAAAGGAGTTTACGTAATGTTTAATGTTCAGAAGTGTGTGTGTGTGTGTGTGTGTGTGTGTGTGTGTGT
>NC_084996.1:23840631-23848131 GCF_963854185.1 Sardina pilchardus | reverse complement strand
TTCTTCCCTCTCTATCTCTCCATTTTGTCTTTATGGAAGCAACCAATGCTACGACTAGATTGGGTTGGGGTTGTGGTGCACATACACAAGAGTGTGTGTGTGAGAGAGAGAGAGTGAGAGAGTGAGAGTGTGTGTGTGTGTGTGTGTGTGTGTGTGTGTGTGTGTGTGTGTGTGAGAGAGAGAGAGAGAGAGAGAGAGAGAGAGAGAGAGAGAGAGAGAGTGAGGGAGTGAGTGAGTGAGTGTGTGTGTGTAAGTGTGTGTGTGTTGGGGAAGGCTGAGATTATAAGACTTATGCAAAGACTTTGCAAGCCATGGGAAAAGCTAGTTGAATCTTATGTTTTTGGCCTATTTTAGAACACGGTGATGCGTGTCAAAGATGAACCTCAAAGACAGTGTTGCAGGCATGAGACTCTGTACATCAGTGGGCACGTATGGAGACGTATAGCTTGTGCTGTAGGCGTGAGACTCTGTACATCAGTGGGCCCGTATGGAGAAGTATAGCTTGTGCTGTAGGCGTGAGACTCTGTACATCAGTGGGCACGTATGGAGAACTATAGCTTGTGCTGTAGGCATGAGACTCTGTACTGTACATCAGTGGGCACGTATGGAGAAGTATAGCTTGTGCACGTCACACCTCTCCTCTCAGTGTGTGCTGTATGAACTGGTTGGTTGGGCCTCTCTGGTGGGCAGCCGTGGCCTACTGGTTAGGGCTTTGGGCTTATAACCGGAGGGTTGCCGGTTCAATCCCCGACCAGTCCACCACGGCTGAAGTGCCCTTGAGCAAGGCACCTAACCCCTTACTGCTCCCCGAGCGCTGCTGGTTGGGCAGGCAGCTCACTGCTCTGGGTTAGTGTGTGATTCACCTCACTGTGTGTTCACTGTGTGTGTTCACTAATTCGGTTAAATTGAGTTAAATGCAGAGAAACGAATTTCCCTCACGGGATCAAAAAAATTCTATTATATTCTATTCCATTCTATTATATTCTCTTTATGCACAGAGAGAAATGTACAGGTTGATTCTCGTGTACAAGGCAATAGGCTACATGCACGGAAGGCTGTTCAGGAGCTCACTGGTTTCCCCTCTGGAGTGTTAGCTGTGTTGTAACTGCATCTTGTGTTATATTTTGTTATATGTTCACTCCAACACTAAAATGGGAGCTCCTCATGCCATGAAACGATTTGAAGGCGTTCCTTAATCAGCTCAATCAAATATGTCTATGTCTGTTCTTGTTTTTTAAATTTGGTATTATTTCAGTTTTATTTGTGTGTGTCTATGTAGTCACTGTTGTCTTCTCCCTTTGTCTGTGTGTGTGCTGCCTGCCTGGCCAGGGCTCACTTGCAACAGAGATAAGGATCCCGATGTGCTCTCTTCGCTGGTTAAATAAATATGTGGACATCACCACATATTCTCCATTCTCCAAACCTTCACTACTGACCCATGCAGTCTCTGCAGTATCTCTCTCCTGTTCTCTCTTTCTTTACCTCCCCTCCTCTCCTCTCCTGTTCTCTCTATCCATACCTCCCTCTCCTCTCCTGTTCTCTCTTTCTATACCTCCCCTCCTCTTCTCTGCTGTTCTCTCTATCCATACCTCCCTCTCCTCTCCTGTTCTCTCTATCCATACCTCCTCTACTCTCTGTTCTCTCTTTCCATACCTCCCTCTACTCTCTGTTCTCTTTCCATACCTCCCCTCCTCTCCTGTTCTCTCTATCCATACCTCCCCTCCTGTTCTCTCTCTCTCTACTTCCCCTCCTCTGCTCTTCTCTCTATCCATACCTCCCTCTACTCTCTGTTCTCTCTATCCATACCTCCCCCTCTTCTCTTCTTTCTATCTTTCTCTCCTCTCCACTCCTGCTGGTTCCTCCTCTTACTTCCACACCTGGTAACCATTAGCAACCTATAACAAAGGACATGCGGGTGTGCATACACACACACACACACACACACACACACACACACACACACACACACACACACACACACACACACACACACACACACACACACACACACGAGAAAGAGAGTGGGCTATGTACGAGCTTTGAGCTTCCATTTTTTTATTTCTGATTCAATCGTGACTAATATATAATAAACACTCTCCACTTTCCACAGACACACATGTACATAAGCCCCCCCCCCCCCCCCCCCAAACACACACACACACACACACACACACACACACACACACACACACACACATATAGTGCGTCACCTTGCGACCGAGTTAAATGAAGTTATCTCTACATTTCTCTGAGGCTACATCCAAACTATTCTGTTTTCATATTAAAACAATGTTGTAGACACGCTCCATCCAGGGATGGGTAGACACATACCACACACACACACACACACACACACAGGCTCTGTCCAGGGAAGGGTAGACACAGAGAGAGAGAGAAGGGAGGAAGAGAGGGGGCATGTGGAGGAGTGTGTGTGTGTGTGTGTGTGTGTGTAGAACGAGGAGAGATCAGAGGGTCAATTAGAAACAGCACTGAAGAGCCTCAAGTGGATGAAAGGAAATTAGCCATCGTCTGCGGCCTCTTCACTCTCTCACACACAAAGAGAAATATATGTAAGAGCACACACACATGTACACACACACACACACACACACACACACACACCACTCACCCTCTAAAAGCTGCTATCAATTAACTAGAGAGAGAAAAAGGGGCAAAGAAAAAAAAGAACGAACGAAAGAGAGAGAGAGTGTGTGTGTGTGTGTGAGAGAAAGAGAGAGAAAGAAGAGGAGAGACTGAGAGAGTGAAATAGAAAGTGTGTGCGGGAGGAAGTGACGGTGAAGGACTGCAGGAGTGTGTGAGAGACAGAGAGATGGAAAAGACGGAGAGTCCAAGAAGGGATGTCCATATGTGTGTGTGTGTGTGTGTGTGTGTGTGTGTGTGTTAAACAAATCGTTCAAGGAAATGAAATAAAAGCACACAAAGTAGAAGATGGGAAAGAGGGAAGAAACAGTGGAAGAGAGAGAGAGAAAGAGAGAGAGAGAGAGGTAATCATTTTAGTTACCATGGGAATAAGGAGAGACATCTTTATCCTGGTGAGTCTCCAGGGGCATTGTGGGTAAACATTTAGCCCACCCAAAATCAATTAGCTGCTGTTGGCCTCCTTAATGAATCACTGGAGTTCAAGAGCACCACACACACACACACACACACACACACACACACACACACACACACACACGGCATGCGCACACACACACACAGCATGCGCACACACACACGCACACACACACCATGTGTACATAGAATGTACGTGCACACATACGCACGCGCGTGCGCACACACACACGCACAGACACACAGTGCAAACTCACACACATAAATATCCAGACGACACACACACACACACACACACACACACACACACACTGTGTGAGTCCCTTCATTAGGCTGGTGCTGCAGTAAGTCAGAGCAGATGGCCCGTCTCACTTCCACTCACACCACAAGCCTCCATTATCAAATCAATCAGACACACAACACAGTATAAACACACACACACACATGCACGCACGCATGTGCACATGCGCACACACATATGCATACATATGCACACACACACACAGACAATTGCGTGCACACACACACACACACACACACACACATACACACATGCACACACACACGCACACACACATAGACATTTCAAGTATTTATTTTTGTGAATTAGTGTCCTGGGGCATTCTTCTCCAATGATTCCAGAGCTTATCAATTAGATCCAAACCAGATCCAAACCTCTCTTTCTGTGTCACACACACGCACGCACGCACGCACGCACGCACGCACAGACAAAGACACAGACAAGGCTGTGTGTGTGTGTGTGTGTGTGTGTGTGTGTGTGTGTGTGTGTGTGTGTGTGTGTGTGTGGCTGTGTGTGCTTGCTTACAAGTGATCACTTAACTGCATGACCTGTTTTGTGGGAAATACCTCTAGTGAAATACTGTCAATCAGGTCACATGCAAACCTGCACACACACACGCATGCACACACACACGCACGCAAACTGGATTTCTCCCTCATCATTTCTTTCTCCCCCTTCTTCCTCTCTCTCTCTCTCTCTCTCTCTCTCTCTCTCTCTCTCTCTCTCTCTCTCTCTCTCTCGCTCTTTCCCCCTCTCATTCTCTTATTCCCTCTTTCTCCCTCCCTCTCTCCCTCTCCTTCTCTCTCTCTCTCCCTCTTTCTTCCTCTCCCTCCCTCTCCTTCTTTCTCGCTCTCACTCTCTTACTCCCTCTCTCTCTCTCTCTCTCCCTCCCTCACTCTCACTCACTCTCCCCCTCTTTCTCCCTCTCACTCACTCTCTCTCCCTCCCTCTCTAACTCCCCCCCCACCTCTGAGGGGCTAAGTAAGATGATAAATGAGAGCATGACAGTAGAGGGAGGGTAAAAGGGGGGTGGGGGGGTGACTCTCTGAGTCATCTTCCCATTCCAGCTCAGCTCTGCCCGTCAGCCCCCACCCAAGCCTAACCCCCCCCGGGCGCTGTGATAAGATCAGCCCATCTCCACCCCCATTTACTCACAATGAGAGGCGGCTGTACCACCAGCTCCACACGGGGGGGTCGGGGGGTGGCAGGGCCCTCAGGAGCAGCAGGAGAGATAAAACAGCTGCATGGATTGAGACATGCAAGTGTGTGTGTGTGTGTGTGTTGGAGTGTGTGTGTTTGTTTAATGAGTGTGAGTGGATGTGGGTAGGCAAATAATATCAAGGCAGTCTCAAACAGACCAAACAGACACAATGCACGCACGCACATAAACACACACACACACACACACACACACACACACACACACACACACACACACACACACACACACACACACACACACACACACACACACACACACACACACACACACACACACACACACACACACACACACACACACACACACACACACACACACACACACACACACACACACACACACACACACACACACACACACACAGCCCAGATGAAACTGAGCCAGTGCAAACGGTACAGATCAGATCCATCTGTAGCTTTCTGCTGAGGATCACAGTCATGTTGAAGCTCTCTGCAGGCCTACTCTGCTCTTTCTGTGTGTGTGTGTGTGTGTGTGTGTGTGTGTGTGTGTGTGTGTGTTTATGTTTGTGTTGTGTTGTTTGTGTGACAGAAAGACAGAGAGAAAGTGCGTGTGTGAGTATGTGTGCATGTTAGTATAGGAGTAAGTGTTGTCTATGTGTATGTGTCTCTTCTTGTGTGTGTGTGTGTGTGTTTCTGTGTGTATGAATGTGTGTATGCTAATATAGGAGTAAGTGTTGTCTACATGTATGTGTGTCTTTCTGTGTGTGTGTGTGTTTATCTGTGTGTGTTTCCAACTAGGGATATGATTGCCGTGGGAACAGCTGCCGTGGTTCCCATGACTGCTATTTCTTCTCTTTTATGGTCGTCCTCATTGTCTGGTCACATCCCTCTGTCCGCCTTTAGTCCGGAATATTCCGTCCACGGTCTGGATCTATTTACTTCCTGGTTAGCCCAGGTCCTCACCTCAGGCCTGTTAACTCATGAACCAGGAAACACACTCACTAACTCTCTCTCTCACACACACACATACACACATACACACACACACAAGCAAATATACCACAACACAGATGTTTACACACACACACAAGCAAATATACCACAACACAGATGTGCACACACACACACACACACACACACAAATATGCCACGACACAGATGTGTACACACACACACACACACACACATATGCAGATATGCACACAAATATACCTAATCACAGACGTCTACACACACATACACACAAACATACTCAAACAGAGACATCTACACACACACACATAAATATACTCAAACAGAGACATCCACACAACACACACACACACACACACACACACACACACACACACACACACACACACGGGGGCAAACCCAGTATATGACCCCAGTGGCTTATAGTGGCTTTTGGAGTTGGAAAGGCAGCAGGCATGGATGGCAGTGAGTGGAGCATTCCTCAGTTTAAAAACGACACACAAAACCTCTATCTCTCCCTCCTTCTGCACGTCTGTCTGTGGATCTCTCTCTCTCTCTCTCTGTCTCTTCCTCTCTCTCTCTCTCTCTCTCCCTCTCTCCCTCTCTCCTTCTCTCGTTCTACTTCATCAGACCTTCCCCATCATAGACACACACACACACACACACACACACACACACACACACACGCACACTAAAGTACATACACAAGTAAGTACATGCATGCACACGCATAACAAAAAATAGCGCACACACACACACACACACACACACGCACATACACAAAAGTACATACACAAGTAAGTCCATGCATGCATACACATAACACAAAACAAGTGCACATGCGCACACACACACACACACACACACACACACACACACGGTAGTTGTGTCAGGTCCTTCTCGGAAGGTGTGAAAGGAATGTAAACATCAAGACGGACTCGTGCACAGTCATGCTTCTCGTGTGTGTGTGTGTATATGTGTGTACTTACTTGTGTCCATCTAATGCAGTCATGCATAACAGTGACTGACAGGCTATTGTGTGTGTGTGTGTGTGTGTGCTTATATGCAAATGTTTTTGTCTTTTTTTGGTGTTTGAATATGTTTGACAGATACAGTGTGTGTGTGTGTGTGTGTGTGTGTGTGTGTGTGTGTGTGTGGTCATGCTCCTGCATCTCAGGGCTGTGGGTTGTGGCAACAAAAGAGACTAAAGACATCAGTGTGTGTTTGCCTGAGAAAAGGCCACGCTGATTTAATCGGCACTGAGTCACCAAAACACACACACACACACACACAGGCATCTTTACACACGTATGCACGCACGCAGGCACGCACACCGTGGCATCTTAACACACACACACACACACACACACACATACACTCTCTCGCACACACACACACTCACATGCACACATAGGCATCTTAACACACACACACACACACACACACACACACACACACACACACACACACACACACACACACACACACACACACACACACACACACACACACACACACACACACACACACACACACACACACACACACACACACACACACAGGCATCTTTACACACACATTAATTAAGAGAAGCACGTCTGCAGCGAGTCGGATTTGCTTTGACATTTCTTGGCAGGCCCTTGTGTAACAGCAGACTCTGTCTCCCAGCTCTCACCCTCTTTCCCTCTCCCCCTCTCCCCCTCTTTTTTACTTTCTCCTCTCTCTCTCTCTCTCTCTCTCTCTCTCTCTCTCTCTCTCCCTTTGTCTCTTTCGGGTGTTGTTTTAATCCACTCTGAGGGGAAGAAATGGAGCCATCAGGGATTACTGTGACAGCAAACAGAGAGAGAGAGAGAGAGAGGGAATAAGAGAAGGAGAAAGGGAGAGAGAGAGAGGGAGGGAGAGAGGGGGAGAGGGAATAAGAGAGGGAGAAAGGGAGAGAGAGAGGGAGGGAGAGAGGGAGGGAGAGAGAG
>NC_084996.1:23835631-23838131 GCF_963854185.1 Sardina pilchardus | reverse complement strand
ATACCTTTAGCTGGTTTAACCATCTTACAATTGTAATTCAGCTGGTTTTGATTGTCGCGCCACCACCTCAAGCTGGTCATTTTAATTGGTGTTGCTGGTCTACATTGCTGGTTTTTACTGGCCATGCCAGTTTATGTTGGTCATTCTAGAAAACCAGCTTGACCATCTCTGTCAAGCTTGGCAGGCTGGTCACCAGCATGACCATCTTAAGCCAGCTGTATCCCACACGACAGGCTGGTCATACCAGCACAACCAGCTTCCTCAGATGGTCACGCCAGCATGTCTAGCTGGTGGCCTAACCAGCTACACCATCAAAGACCAGCTATAGCTGGCAAAGACCAGCTAAAACCAGCTACCAGCATAAGCTGGCTTCTATTGTAACTGTTTTTTTCAGCAGGGCTGCCTTTAAGCTGGGTAAACCAGCTGAAGGTAATATGTTTTCACAAGAGTTTTGCTTGTCTAGCTGGTCAACCATCATAGGGTGGTCAAGCAAGCTGGTTGACAAGCTGGTTAACCAGCAAACCATCTTATGCCGGTCAGGCGTTTTTTTTTCAGCAGGGATATAAAGTTTAATTTACTTTATAGGTATACAGATGGGGTGATACTGACATACGTGGTGCCGGCACCCAGACCAAAGCAGTGCTCGGCCCTTTGAGAGCTGTATGGCAATGCAGGCTGCAGTGAGATGGCCGGTGTTTGACGCAGTGGTGTCAAATGCCATGTTGACAACCTGGTCAATGTAGCACCAGTCCTACAGCAACTTGCATGTCAACCGGGCAATGATCATTGGGCATGACTCATTGGTCTGCTTCTAATACGCCAGGATACCAAGCAGTTGAAGCCGCTCTGTATCTCCAACTTCCACTGTACAGTAGGACGCTCCTCCAACTGGCACATATTGCTGAGCATCGGTGTTAACTTGCTGTCCAGGTGTAGGGTGCACAATGGAGGTGGTGTGGTTAGCAAACTGTTGCTAGTTCACGTAAGCTAGATGTAATGAGCACCAAATACCTATAAATATGACTTAAATGACTTGTGATAAATAAGTATACAAAGACACAACTAAAGATATGATAGTAGTAATGTAATAATAAGCTATAATAATGAGCTATAGCATTTTTTACCTCAGATCGCCATGGCGACCATTGAGTTCCACAGCCACTTTATCCACCAAAAACAGATGTGTGGTGGCACCCCTAAATCATCATGTAATGGAAAAATATTTTGCATGTGTTGTTTCTACCTATATTGGAACACTATTAGCACCCAGCCATATCAAAATTCAAAAATGTTATTTTTTGATGCACCCTAGTGTATATGTGTGTACATGTGTGTGTGTGTATGTGTGGCGCACATGTTCTTGTGAACACCCCTTGTACAGAGGGTCTACAGTATATCCAGTGACAAGAGTGGACCTTTGGGCCTTTGTTACCTAAGCAGGATCACTTCACAGGAACACCGTCACGTCTTATGAAAGAGTTAACACACGTACACATGTACACACACACACGCACACTCACACACACACACGTACACATGTACACACACACACAGTCTTCTGACCAAACAGAGCCGGGAATTATCACTACCCACCATCAAGATAGCGGCTGTATATGATCAGGATATTGAAGGATCTTCCAAACACACACACACACACAGCTTGGCTATAACTTGAGGTGAGAGAGAGAGATTATTTACCTTTGGCTGTTATCCAAACGGGAGTGCAGGTTAAATAACAGAGAAATGACCTCTACTCCACTGAACACACCCGCAATCACACTCACAACACAACACATACACACACACACACACACACGCATACAATCACACTCACAACAAAACACATACACACACGCATAAACACATACTCACGCACACAGGCACACACACACACACACACACACACACACAGTTACCAAACTAACAATGTCAATGCCATTTATTTAACACATACACACACACACACACACACAAACACAGACACACACACACCGTTTTCTGAAGACATGCATTTTGCCCAGAAGTGTAGTCCCATTCGAGGGGCTAGATTCTTTAGACCACTTGCGTCAAATGGGGCTTTTCCAGACTCGACTCGACTCGACTCGACTCGCTTTTTTGATTTTCCATTTTGGCATCACCTCCGTTGAGGTTCCAAGCAAGCTGAATTGGCACCAAAAGGTGATGTTAATGACATTACAGTTGCTTTCTTCAGCATTACTATGGCAATCGGCTAGCTTATGGGGGTACTTTGTTGGAAAACGAACCGGTACCAAAATCGAGTAGAGTAGAGAAGAGTCGAGTCGAGTCGAGTTGAGCTGATACAATGTAAGTAAATAACCACAAAGGGTTCAAATTGAAAGTATCAATTTACAAAAAATAGAATAACAGTGTAGTGTAGCTTTGCGCATAGCGTAGCGTAGCCCATCGCGTAGGGTGTAGCGTAGTGCATAGCATAGCGTAGTGTAGTGCATAGTGCAGCGTTGTGCATGGCGTAGCGTAT
>NC_084996.1:23818131-23828131 GCF_963854185.1 Sardina pilchardus | reverse complement strand
GAGAGGAAGATGAGGGGAGGAGAGGAGAGGGGGATGAGAGTGAGGAGGAGAGGAGGTTAAAGAGGGGAGGATGGATTGAAATGAGGGGAGGAGAGGAGAGGAGAGGAGAACGAGACCTTGAGGAGGACATGAAACTGTGAAAAGGGCATTCTCCCTGGACACACACACACACACACACACACACAAACACACACGAAGATGCATAGATATGCACACAAATTCATACACATACACACACACAGCCAGACAAGCTATACACAAAGGCACAAACACACACAACCTTGGTGACCTTTGCAATGTGTGAGCTGTCAAAGAGCACTACTGAGCCCTTACAATCCAACCAACACACACACACACACACACACACACATCTGTAGACCAACACAAACCTGCAGATATTCTGTGCAATATGCATACAGCCTACACACACACACACACAAATCTGGTGATACGAGTGATACGTTCATGCATATGTAGGTGAGTTCATATCATGCTCACAAAGCAGTGTTAGTACCCCCCTGAAAACTCATTACATGAACACACACACACACACACACACACACACACACACACACACACACAGATTTACAACAAAAAATACTAAAGTATTTATGAGAGGCTGAGTGACAACATACACCAACGTAGCTGCAAGGTGTGTGTGTGTGTGTGTGTGTGTGTGTGTGTGTGTGTGTGTGTGTGTGTGACTGAGTAGGAAAAAGAGTGTGTTTGTGTGTGTGAGTGAGAGAGAAGGAGAGAGAGTTTGTGTGTATATGTACGTGTGAGAGAAAGAAAGAGAAAAGAGAAAGTGTATTTGTGTGTGTGTGTGTGTGTGTGTGTGTGTGTGTACACTCCCTATGGGCAGTCTCTCCTCCTTGCAATGTCTGTTGTGGATTAGCTGGGGGCCAGAGATCTAAAGCAAGAAGGATAAAGTTCCCTGAGGCTGTGTGTGTGTGTGTGTGTGTGTGTGTGTGTGTGTGTGTGTGTGTGTGTGTGTGTGTGTGTGTGTGTGTGTGTGTGTAGACACAATAAATGGGTCTGTAGTAAGCCGTTCATCTTTCACCAGAGTCTGTGTTCACTGCATACTTTTATGAGTTAGAAGACTGAGCTCTGCATGCATACTCAAGAACTGTGTCTGTGTGTGTGCGTGTGTGTGCCTATCAAGTCAGCTAGATCATGCTTAACCTTAGGTGTGCTTTTGTGTGTGTGTGTGTGTGTGTGTGTGTGTGTGTGTGTGTGTGTGTGTGTGTGTGTGTGTGTGTGTGTGTGTGTGTGTGTGTGTGTGTGTGTGTGTGTGTGTGTGTGTGTGTGTGTGTGTGCGTGCGTGCAATCCTTCAAAAGCGTTTAATAGTGCATACATGTTTCACTATCTCAAGTGGTTCACGTGGCAAATATTATACCCAGATACTGTTATCTCTGTTGTGTGTGTGTGTGTGTGTGTGCGTGTATGTGTGTACGGGAGTGAGGGAGGGAGAGAGAGAAGGTGTGAGTGTGTGCTTTCCACACTGTTCACAATAAGGGGACAGAGTGATGGTGTGAATCTCTGGCACAGTACACACACACACACACACACACACACACACACACTCATGCATATGCACGCAGACACACACACACACACACACACACACACACACACACACACACACACACACACACACACACACACACACACACACACACACACACACACACACACACACACACACACACACACACACACACACACACACACACACACACACACACACAGTGCCCACTGGGTGCTGCAGCTTGTCAGAGGAGAAGCCCTGTGACATTTCTGCCTCTATCAAAAAGGTCAAGCTTTAATTATCTCAAATGCCAGCGAGCAGTCAGATCCACCTGCTACAACACACACACACACACACACACACACAGAGAGAGAGAGGGAGGGAGAGAAAGAGAGGGAAAGACAGAGAGAGAGAGAGAGAGAGGGGGGGGGGGGGGGCGATCTACACAATATGAAAAATTATCAAAATCTGAGAAATATGTCGATCCTGGTCCTGTGTACAAGATCAGATTTCCACCATGGACCACATATATGCGCCCGCCCACACACACACACACACACACTTCCCAAACCCACTTTCAGCTGAGTGACAGGTCAACACCCAGATCTGCTGCTGACAGCACACATAAAAACCCTGTTGGTGGTGCTATCATGATGGCGTTAACAACACACACACACACACACACACACACACACACACACACACACACACACACACACACACACACACACACACACACACACACACACACACACCCTGTTGGTGGTGCTATCGTGACGGTGTTCTACGTATCCATTAGAATCAGCCGACTTCATCTGACCGCCGACGGACTGCAGACATCTGAGTCACTGTTCTGGGAACTGTTCAGGAACCTGAGACGTCACCATGGTCACCACCACACACCTGGCGCCACGGCAACAGTCCTGTGTAATCTGGGTCAGAGCCACTCACTCTGCGCCCGACATCCCATCATGCCCCTGTTGCCTGGCGATGGGACTCGGCCACTGGAAGCACACTGAAGGGGGCGGCCATTTTGTTTGTTGACGCATGGCGTGGAGGGCTTTGGATATGTGTGTGTGTGTGTGTGTGTGTGTGTGTGCGCGTGTGCGTGTTGTTAAAGGCTGTGTCTTGCCTGGATAAAGGTCAATATTTGCTGTGGCAGAAACTATGACTGCAAACTGAGATACACACATGCACATACGTACACAGTACACACACACAGACACATACATGCACTCCTGTACGCACAGACACACACAGACACCCACACACACACGCGCGCGCACACGCACACGCACACACACATACTTTATCCCTTTCTTTCACTTGTTCCTCATACATACATACAGTACATTCTCTACTGTTCTCTCTTTCCATAAGTTTCTCTCTCTCTCTATCTCCCTCTTCCCCTCCCTTCCTCTCTCTCTCCCTCTTATTCTCTCCCTCATTCCATCTGTTTCTCTCTATCCCTCTCTCTCTCTCCCTCCCCCTCTCTCTCTCTCTATCCCTCTCTCTCTCCCTCTCCTCTCCCCCTCTCTCACTCTCTCTCTGAAAACACAGCTAGTCTTGTTGTTGACTCAGCTGGCCTGCTGGAAAAAGCTGCTTAACGTGTGACATGAAGAAAAGGAGGAGAGAGAGACGACGAGCCCTGGATATGATGACAGGCACGGCCGCCGGAGGTCAGCCGCATCTCAGCCGCATCCCCTCCGTAACTGGCACACAGTCGGCAGCACTCAGCAATCCCCACCGTCTACACTTACTAAACGTTCACTTGGTTCCATATAAAATGCAGTAAAAAATAACCCTGGGCACAAATACTATTAACACTATCGGCAACAATAACACCAGTGGCAGTAACAGCAGTATGGGCTCCTTACTGTGCTGTGCTTTCAACAAAACATACTAATAAAGAACAACTCCTAATGTTCCATGGAACTTAGGATTCATTCATGGATTAGGCTGTGAAAGCACCTTGGCATCCTAATAATTCAGATATACACACACACACACACACACACACACACTAAAACAACCCAGCTTCACATATGGCTGGAGCACACTGAGGCCCAGGATGTAGAGTCGAGATGTTAGAGAGGAGAGACCATAGAGAGGAGAGATGTTAGAGAGGAGAGACGATAGAGAGGAGAGATGTTAGAGAGGAGAGACGTTAGAGAGGAGAGACATTAGAGAGGAGAGACCATAGAGAGGAGAGAAGATAGAGGAGAGACGTTGGAGAGGAGAGACGATAGAGAAGAGAGAAGATAGAGGAGAGACGATAGAGAGGAGAGACGTTAGAGAGGAGAGACGTTAGAGAGGAGAGACGTTAGAGAGGAGAGACGATAGAGATGAGAGACGATAGAGAGGAGAGACGTTAGAGAGGAGAGATGTTAGAGAGGAGAGACAATAGAGGAGAGATGTTAGAGAGGAGAGACGTTAGAGAGGAGAGACGATAGAGAGGAGAGACGATAGAGAGGAGAGACGTTAGAGAGGAGAGACGATAGAGAGGAGAGACGTTAGAGAGGAGAGACGTTAGAGAGGAGAGACCATAGAGAGGAGAGAAGATAGAGGAGAGACGTTGGAGAGGAGAGACGATAGAGAAGAGAGAAGATAGAGGAGAGACGATAGAGAGGAGAGACGATAGAGAGGAGAGACGTTAGAGAGGAGAGACGATAGAGAGGAGAGACGATAGAGAGGAGAGACGATAGAGAGGAGAGACGTTAGAGAGGAGAGACGATAGAGAGGAGAGATGCTAGAGAGGAGAGACGTTAGAGAGGAGAGACAATAGAGGAGAGACGTTAGAGAGGAGAGACGTTAGAGAGGAGAGACGATAGAGAGGAGAGACAATAGAGGAGAGATGTTAGAGAGAAGAGACGTTAGAGAGGAGAGACGTTAGAGAGGAGAGACGATAGAGAGGAGAGACCATAGAGGAGAGACGATAGAGAGGAGAGACGTTAGAGAGGAGAGATGTTAGAGAGGAGAGACCATAGAGAGGAGAGACGTTAGAGAGGAGAGACGATAGAGAGGAGAGATGATAGAGAGGAGAGACGTTAGAGAGGAGAGACGATAGAGAGGAGAGACGATAGAGGAGAGACGATAGAGAGGAGAGACGTTAGAGAGGAGAGACAATAGAGGAGAGATGTTAGAGAGGAGAGACGATAGAGAGGAGAGACGTTAGCGAGGAGAGACGTTAGAGAGGAGAGACAATAGAGGAGAGACGATAGAGAGGAGAGACGCTAGAGAGGAGAGACGATATAGAGGAGGAGACCAGCCACAAACAGGAACATGAATGGGGCTCAACGAGGGAAACTCCCAACACTAAACATGAAGGAGGAGACGAGAGGAGGAGACGAGGAGGAGACGAGGTTTACAACTACAGAGGAGACGATTTCTAGGAGGAGACGAGATAAGGAGACGAGGTCTTGTAGCTACAGAGGAGACGAGGACAGGAGGAGGAGGAGGAGGAGGAGGAGGAGGAAGCGAGGAGGAGATGATGAGGAGGTGACAAGCCCTAAAAGCTACAGAGGAGATGAGCTAAGAGGAGGAGATGAGGAGGAGGAGATTATTAGAGATTAAAATACAGCCAGTCAGACTCAGCAGTAAACAATACCTGTCTTTCTCTCTTCTATAACACACACACACACACACACACAGACACAGACACACACAAACACAGACACACACACAAAACAGAGATGGGGCACTAGAACTGGAAAACAAACACACATTAGCCAACAGTCTCCCACACAGAGGAGTGTGTGTTTTGTCTCTCTCTCTGGAAGCGATAAAAGATGGGAGTTGGAAACCCACTCAAGGGTCACTGACCTGCTACACACACACACACACACACACACACACACACACACTTCTCCAGGAGGGCAATGGCAGAGAGCTTTCCACGGCAGTAAGGAGGCCCAGTCATAATGAGAAACATGTTTCCTTCAGACCTAACCCCTACAGCCATGCTCCACACACACACACGTCCATGATGGCATGCTCAATGGAGTACACACACACACACACACACACACACCACGTCCACAAAACCATTCTCAACACATCACACACACACGTCCATGATAGCATGCTCAATAGAGTAGACACACCCACACGCACCACATCCATAAAGCCATTCTCAATGCACCACACACACACACACACACACACACACACACACACACAACCACACGCACACACGCACAGCTTCCTGTCGAGGCTCTCAGGCTCGTCCTTGTTCCACATATGTGTAGGACTGGAGAGTGAAGGGGCCCTCATTCTCTGATTTAATTTATTGGATTTCTCCAGAATCAGTATAATTGAGTAAGTGCCCTCTCCTTACTTTGATTTCACATCTTCCTCTTTTTATTACTTCGGCACCCATAAGTCGCATCATGCCAAGTAGCTCAAACTATACAAATGCTCAGTCTGTCTCAAACACACTAACACTCACACACACACGCAGACACACCCACACACACACACGTGCATTCACACGCACACACACACACACACACACACACACACACACACACACACACACACACACACACACACACACACACACACACACACACACACACACACACACACACACACACACACACACACACACACACACGCCATATCAAGCACAGCCATTGAGTTGGCAGTAACTACTTTAGGGGGTAGGCTGATTGGCACTGTAAACAGGTACTAAAATAGCTCTTGCAGAGAGAGAGAGAGAGAGAGAGAGAGAGAGTGAGAGTGTGTGTGTGTGTGTGTGTATGTGATTGTGCACGTGCATGATTGGTGTTTTGTGCATTGCGTGACATTTAGTGAGTGTTGGCGAATGGTAGACGAGTTTCCACTTGGAAATTAGGAAAAAAACACAGACTGCCACCCACTCCTCTGAGTCTGAGATTTATGTGTCTGAAGAGTGTGCAAGTCTGTGTCTGTCTGGGTGTGTGTGTCTGTCTGTCTGTGTTTATCTGAGCGTGCATGTGTCTGTGTGTGTGCTTGTGTGTGCGTGTGTGTGTGCGTGTGTCTCTGTGTGTGTGAGTGAGTGAGTGATTGTGTGGGTGAATGAGTGAGTGAGAGGAGAGATATACACACATAGAGACCTGTATAGATATTCTTCTTTCTTCAGTGTGTGTGTGTGTGTGTTCTCTCCCTATTGTATATGTAGACTATAGGCTACATGGCAGCCTGCATGAACTCCATGTCCCAGAGTGCCTGAGGGCTGGGATGACCTGACCTTTGACCTCAGAGTGGTGGAGTGAGACCGCAGCATCGCTCTCAACATCATATATAAATACATATACAGTACACATCCTGTACACACACACACACACAGTCACACACACACACACACACACACACACACACACACACACACACACACACATACACACACACACACACAGTTCATAGATCACATATCAATACATATATACATCCTACACACACACCCTGTACATATATCATATATCAATACATATATACATCCTGTACACACAGTACATATACCAGTATATTTAAATACATACATACACACATACTGTACATACATACACACACACACACACACACACACACACACACGCACACACACACACACACACATATACACGTTTCTACACCACTTAGTCTTTATCCCAGTTGTTTTAATAGTGTACTACTAGCACAATGAAGCACTGCAGTGCACATCAGCACGCTTGCCCTCTCTCTCAACATATGTATCTATACTGCACAAGCACAGATATGCTCAAAAAGACACATGATGCACGGAACTAAATATATGACCGACACACACAAACACATTCACACATGTAAGCACTCTCTCACACACACACACACACACACACACACACACGGTAAAGAAGCACACACATACACACACACACACACACACACACACACACATACACACATGTTCCAACACGCTCACGTAGAAGAATGGACAGCATGCCCTGCAGAGCATTTAGGGGTCGTGACCATCAAAGGACACACACAAACACACACACACACACACAGGCAAATAAACACACACTCACGTGGCTGCAAAGGGCTCATAGGGGTTTGTAGGCCAAACAATCAAGAGTGTGGGTGTGGGTGTGTGTGTGTGTGTGTGTGTGTGTGTGTGTGTGTGTGTGTGTGTGTGTGTGTGTGTGTGTGTGTGTGTGTGTGTGTGTGTGCGCGAATGAATTACATGTGTTTTCTTTGTGCACACACACACACAAACACACACACACTGCTGTCATATAGTAGAATTATGACAGGCATGCAATACAGATACACATGCACGCACAGGCACACAGACACACACAGACACACACAGACACACACAGACACACACAAACACACACACAGATGAAATAAATGTGCGGTGAGTATGAAAGATAAACACAGGACATTTTACCCAGACACACTGTTCCTCACATATTATCTCAGTCTCCCACACACACTTACCTCGGCTCTCGTGTGCTGTGATGCATGATGCGGTTGTGTGTGTGTGTGTGTGCGCGTGTGTGTGTGTGTGTGTGTGTGTGTGTGTGTGTGTATGTGTTCTCTGCATGTATGAGCACAACAAGCCCATTCATTTATCTGTCTCGCTGTGCCACTTCAATGCCTGCAGCAGTGTGTATGTGTGTTAGGGTGTGCGTTTGGGTGTGTGTTTACGTGTGTGTGTGTGTGTGTTTACGTGTGTGTGTGTGTGTGTGTGTGTGTGTGTGTGTGTGTGTGTGTGTGTGTGTGTGTACGTGTGTGTGTGTGTGTGTGTGTGTGTGTATGTATGTGTGTGTGTGTGTGTGTGTGTGTGCGTGTGTGCGCGTGTGTGCAAATGTGAATGGGTGAATGTGTCACCGTATTTTCCTCAACCTGTGGTGGAAATTTAATTGATTAAGTGCTTGAATGAGATTTTCAATATCCCCTGGGCGTGCATGCGTGTGTGTGTGTGTGTGTTCACGATTCCCCCGGGCCACTAACAGATGACTATTGATCGGCTTACTGATTGATTGGCATTCAGGATACAGCCAGTCCACAACATCATCTCTCTTCCTACACACTGAAACGCACACACACACACACACACACACACACACACTTCTGTTGGGTTCTACTACACTGCTCAGGAATCATTAGCATAGATAAGGCAAGACTGTAGACGCTTCTAACAACAAAACAACACAAACGCACACACAAACACATGTCTAGAAAGAACTACAAGACAAACACACACACACACACACACACACACACACTCACACACACACACACACACACAAAACATACTGTACATACACACACCCACACCCACACCCCTAGGACCAAACCTAAGAGCAGGAGACAGCCCAGGGGCTGGAGAAGAGGGGAGAACCCATCTCACAAGAAAGAACCCATCTCACAAGAGAGAGAACCCATCTCACAAGAGAGAACTCATCTCACAAGAGAGAGCACTAAAGAGAACCCATCTCACAAGAGAGAGAACCCATTTCACTACAGAGAACCCATCTCACAAGAGAGAACCCATTTTACTACAGAGAACCCATCTCACAAGAGAGAACCCATTTCACTACAGAGAACCCATCTCACAAGAGAGAACCCATTTCACTACAGAGAACCCATCTCACAAGAGATAGAACCCATTTCACTACAGAGAACCCATCTCACAAGAGATAGAACCCATCTCACAAGAGAGAACCCATCTCACAAGAGAGAACCAATCTCACAAGAGAGAGAACCCATTTCACAAGAGAGAGAACCCATTTCACAAGAGAGAGAACCCATTTCACTACAGAGAACCCATCTCACAAGAGAGAACCCATCTCACAAGAGAGAACCCATCTCACAAGAGAGCACTAAAGAGGGAGGAAGAGACAAAGGCAATAAGGAGGACAGAAAACAAGAGGGAGAAAGAAAGAACGCGGGGAAGTGCAGTGATCAAGGAACACACACACACACACACACACACACACACACACAAGGAAGGAGAGGGAGAGAGAAAGAGAGAGAGTAGAATGAGTGACACCACCCTCTTGAGGAGACCCTCAGTGGAGGAGAGAGAAGAGATCTGACATGACGGCTCCCTCCTGTCCACACACACACACACACACACACACACACACACACACACACACACACACACACACACACACACCGTTGGACTTCACACTGACCTGGAAGCGTTCTCTCCTGCCTGCAGGGATGCTACCACTGCGACCTTATCTTATTGCCATGGCGATTAAATCAATCAATCAGCCGGCCTCGTCACTTTCGCCCGTGACAGGGTCGGCATGGTAACCCTGACCTCGCACAAAAGACGTCCCATTTCAATGTCAATCACAGCCAGAGACAAATGGAGGGCAACACACAGCCTTCGCTCTCTACACACACACACACACATACACACACCTCTCACTCAGCTCCCCTCTTCTTCATAAGCATGACCACACAAACACACACACACACACACACACACACACACACACACACACACA
>NC_084996.1:23798131-23808131 GCF_963854185.1 Sardina pilchardus | reverse complement strand
GATGTAAGTTCGCATCATCCAGGCAACACAGCACAACAACGCATTTATTTAGCGTCATCTCCCTCCCCCTGCAAGTACTGACATTGCCCCACCCCTCGCGGCTCCTACTCGGGTCTAGTGTGAACACAATTACCCGTATCTCACTCGGACATAAAGCTCATGTGGGAAACGTCCGTGTCGTGCCTCTACCCGGGTAAATATGTCCGGGTGACTTCTAGAAGTCATGTGAGAAAGGGACTTATGTGAATGCATGCCTGTGTGTGTGCATTTACAGTATGTTTAAGTGAGACTGTGAGCGTGCGAGTGTGCGTGCGTGCGAGAGTTTTACACATAAGCATGAGTTTCAATATGCTTGTGTGTTATAATGTATACATGAATATGTGTGTGTGTGAGTGTGTGTGTGTGATGCTGTAGTTAAGGTCTTCTGGTCTTGTATACACAGAATCAAAATCAGCTAGATAATGGTGAACCACAAAATCTGCATACCCTACAGTGTGTGTGTGCTTGTGAGTGTGTGTGTGTGTGTGTGTGTGTTTGTGTGTGTGTGTGTGCGCATGAGGTGGATGCAATATGGTATATGCACGTGCCCACATTCACACAGATAGTCAAACAAACGTGTACACACACACACACACACACACACACTCTTCGCCCATCTACTCCATCTACTTTGAAAAAAACAGAAACACAGAAACAAATACATACAGTCCCAAGGACAAACACACACTGACACATAAACAGTAACTTTCAAAACTAGAATGCATTTCCCGGTGGGAAAGTGCGAAGTGTGCTTGCTCCGACGCGCCGCGAAAGCGCTCCGGCAGGAGACGCGACCGCTCGCCCTCAGGTCAAAACGCTAAAGTTTGGCCAAGACGCAAAGCTGCTTCGAGTTTGGCGGCGTTACCCTCGATTGCCAAATTCTTACACTGACGTGACGGGTTGCCTAGGTTCATCAGTGGTATGTCCCAGAGCACCTCCAATGTAAAAATGTGGATGTCATCCCAAAGATGTAAAGAGATATGAGACAAAATGCATTTTTGCTAATTGCGACGCCCCCTAGTGGCCAAATTACACCAAATTTACTAAGGCTACTTTGGATTGTGTCCAAAATCGTCCCACCGAATATGGTCTTGACACCTCAAAGCGTTTCCGAGATTTGACCTCACTTCCTGTTTGGAGGCTTCGCCATCGAATTTGATTGGCTGCCATGGGCGAATGCTTTGATGTATGGAAATGAAATGTACACCTCTAAGGTCTGTAGACCTTGTGTTGAATTATGTATGAGTTGTTCACGTGTAGCCAGCATGAAACACGTAACCAGTGAAAGAAGGAAGGAGCCTAAGGAACTAGGCATGTATAATACGAGTAATGTTAGGAGTAATGTTAGGAGTATTGCGGGAACATCTGCTGTTTACTCACTGTTGAGTAAGTTGCAATGTGTTATAGCAGCGTTTCTCAAACTGTGGGGCGCGCCCCACTAGTGGGGCGCTGAGACATGCCAGGTGGGGCGCGAGCTGACGTGAAAAACCGGATACTTCTTTTTAATCTGTAGCCTGTGCCCTCCTTTATTGATAATTACGAGAATGCACCTCCATCTCACAAAACAAACACAAACAAGGTAATCTAGACTCTTGTAGGCTTATCATTGACCAAATGAAAATGTTAGTCTGTCCTGGAATCATAGTCCGAAAAAAATGATTGAAGTCGTAATTTTAATTGCAGCGGAAACGAAAAAAAAAACATTCATTTTATAGACGAGCGCAGTGAAATTGAAGGATATCTTGGCTATCTGTCCGACGACATAATTGCTGTTCTGCGATCTCGAAGAACAACTGCTTGACAAACGCAAACACTCATGTTTTGCCTTGCAAGTGGACAAGGCCACTGACAGTTACAAAGGTGGTTTAGGTATCATGTCCGCTTTGTTAACTTGACAGCGGCCGAAGATATTCTGCGAGTATGCCAAAAGTAGGGCCACTTCAGATGAACTATTCAACATTGATCTCAACAATTAGTCTACCTGGCAGAACAGGACATCAAATGGGAAAACTGTGAGGGACTTTGCTCGGTTGGGGCCCAGATAATAGCAGGTAAAAGAAATGCAATCTTCGTGATAAAGACGGTAGTGCCCGATGCGCAACAGACGGATTGTTTCATTCAGGGAAGCGCTCGCGTCAAGGCTTGACCTGAATAAGATAGTAAGAGTGTTGAACTTAATTTATAACAAAATGGTAGCATATAGTTGGTCCTTTTGCTGTATTTTTGGAAATCAGCTTTTTTTTAAGCAAGGATTGACACCTTGTCAATGACAAAAAACTGATGTTATTGGTCATTGATTTAGATTTTTATTTTTTCTCTATTTTTGAACTGATATTTATCTGTAGTAGCCTAACTGTTATTTGTTACTGATGTATATTTAGCAAGTGACGTTATAAATGTGACAATTTTGAGCTTGACCTATACTTTCTTAGAGCGATGATGGACAGGTGGGGCTCGAGAAAGCCCCCTTGATCAAAGTGGGGAATGAAAGAAAAAGTTTGAGAACCACTGCTGTTATAGCCTCAAATTGATGGTAGAATAAATAGGACGACTCACCTGTTCAAATGGTGTAATAGGATCAAATTTGGTGTTGATATGTCAAAGCAACCAGGCTGTTACTGGTTAACGTGTCTGAATATGAAATAGGGATGGCGAAAACTACAAATTTTCTTGACCGACCACCGAGGCTCATTAGCCGGTTGAAACCGGTTAACCGGTTCGTTTAAAATAAATTATGCTATTTGAAATAACAGCCACGCAATTTCCCAACTCTCATCTCTCTGTCCCCCGCTCATAGGCTACACACAGCCCCGGCGCCGCCCTTTCACTCACGTCACTTTTTTAAATCCCCTACAGCGCCAGTTTAGTTTGAAGAAGTGCTAACAATAATAACGAAAGATGATCATTACCTTATCTGTTACCATTGATGACCCTTCCTGAAATGTAGATGTAATGTCTTTCCAAATCTAAGCCCATCTTATGCGGAAAGTTGCCTAGACTGCAACACGATAAAACCAATGGATAAAACAGCGCACTTCCAGATTGCAAAAGACGCACCGGCCACCGCTGTGACCTCGTGCCAAATGTTTTTATTGGTTTATTACGTAGCCTAGCCTACAAGCAGGCGAGTTATGAAAAACTGAGTGTGAGGGATAATTTGTTAACTTCACGAAAAAAAGATCTTCTTGGAATGAGATGGCTAGCTGTAGTAACGTTTAGTCCACTGTCTTTAGGCTAATTTAAAGATGCCTCTCTTTTTTTTTTGTTAACCGACTAGCGACAACTTTGGTCGGTTAACGTGGATACGGTCAACCATCGGTCAAACAGTCACCGGTTAACATCCCTAATATGAAATCGATTTTGGATTGGTTGCATGTGATAAAAGCTATGCCATTTCCTGTCCATATTCAGATTCAGAAATACTGTACACCGGCAACAAGGCACACACACACACACACACACACACACACACAGACACACACACACATATACATATATGTATATACTGTATGAGCAATTCCATGCAAAACTGTCAAGTCCATAACCCCACACAGCGTCAAACTATGATGTGGATGATGATTTCTTAAAAGTTTACCATTTCGCTCTTCTTGTTTGTACAACATATTCAATGACATTGTTAACTTAATCATTTGCATTATATAAATGTAACCTATTTTTCCACCCTTATGTCTCAACATATAGGCTACTATACACATAGTCACATTCATAAACATAAACAGGATCCTAGGTTCTCAATTTGCTGGACTCACTGTCTACCATAAAGTTAAAGAATAGTAATAACAGAAGAAAAGGTAAGAAGATGTTGATAGTGTGATTAACTGTGTGGTGCCTCCACTGAAGAATGTCTTTACCACTGCCCTGGTGGAAATATGCAAATCCTCAGAAATGTCAAGTGACTACTGTTACTTCTAACTGCTTTGATATAGCGTATCCTAAATGAAATACTATGCAATGCAAGCATCACAAAACATTTATTTTATCCTTTGTTTTTAACTCTTAGAATTCAGTTCAGTAGGCTATGACATAATAAAATGAAAGTACAAAAACAGTTTTTAAAACCCCTTTTTAAAAGTTCAACCTATCACTTTCAATGAAATCTCAATTAAGGATTACGTAGTTTTAGATAGTAACTGTGTGGTAATAATTCACCTATACCACCCATAGCCTAAATTAATTAAATGTTTACTATGAACAATAGTTAAATAAAACACACAGTAATACTTTCTATAACACTTTGTGTTGGATGTAATTCATTGAACCTAGAATTGTTAACTGCTATACAATAAGTGGGCCAAACTTCACAGTTTAAGTCTCCACACATAAGCTTGCCTACTGAGTCTAAAAACATAGCTCCCACTTTCCTTAGCTGGAGGGGAATTCTGAGATTTCTCCCTAAAGCAGAAACTATTATTTTTACCTAATTATTATTACTATTATTATTGGGAAGGTTATAGGTTTGCACTGATTCAGGTAGGGTAGTGGCACTATACTGGATGGTATATCGGTTAGAATATAGGACGGAGAAGAGATGGGGTTTAACTTTGTATTGTTCCAGCAGAGACATTCAGGATTCCATACATACAGAGAAATATAGGTAGATGGCTATTTATATAGATAATATATCTGCAGCATACAGATATGCATTGAATACTAAGCTCATTAAACTGAATTGTAAGCCAGGACACACATAGGCTACAGCAACGGCAACGCTAACCCCTTCAAGAAAGAAAAGAAACCTTTTTGTTCGTGACTACAGTTATTATGTGGTCAATAACGCCATGTAGCGGCGTAAACGGTACTGTGTAATAGCGTTAACTCGCACAGCACAGGTACAAACTTCCTCCAGTCGGAGATTGTTAATGAGGGCTATCTTTTACTGTCTATGGGGCTAAAGGACTGTATGGATTGATTGATTGTGTTGCTTGGGTGGCGTCAGTTAGAACCAAAGATCATACAGCGCTAGAATCTTTGGTTAGAATACTGGTTGTGAAGCAGTAGTTTCTCCTTAGTTTCTTTATTGAGTTTTCTTCCACCATACAACAGCATGAATAAACTTATAATGTATAGTGGTCTGTAAAGAACCAAATAAACTGTCATTAATATGGTCACTAAATAAACTGTATCGCTATCTCTCATTCTATAAGCTCAACTTCTCACACAAGTAACACAGGCTTCCTTCATTTCAAACCCTTAATGCTAATGCTCCGTTTAGCATGCTAAGTCCTTGCATATCAACGTGAAAGATACATCCCACTCCCAATACACATGACCGAAGGTTACGGTCACTTACTTTTGTTGTCATACGCGCACACAACTTCAACTTAAGGTAATTGGCAGTAAACTCACTCAAAACTAACGTCATGAACTTCACCAACACTGTGGTGTACTACTAGATAACGTCTCTAATGAATTAGCATGAGGCTGCACGAGAGGGCGTCACTAGGCAACAACACCTCAACAGAAGAAGAGTACAGAGATGCAAGACTAGTTCTAGTCTACGTCCTTACAGTAGAAACGCTAAACAGTAGATTCTTAAGCTAAACACATGAAGTATTATAATTTCAGAGAACACTTACAGTATATTACTTCATGGAAATCATGTCAAGAGCAAGTTTAAGTGTATTAGCAAACCTCTTGCATACCAGTGTGAATTAACGATGTATGTATCAAACTTACTTTTTGTCAATGATCGCATCTTTGAATGTAAAGGGCTGGATTACTCAGGATAACTGCAGGAATTGTCTAAGGGTAAATTAATTATCTATGTTTTTTGTGCACAGCCGTCTGCTCATCATCACAACAGAAAACGAAACTTAAAATCCTCAGACAGGGCGACCGCTCTACTTCCGGTATTTCGCCGAATTTGGGAGTGAAGTTTACCCAGAATGCTCAGGTCAATACAAATCATCCAAAACACACCGTCAGTATGAAACATCGTGTGATTGTCGAGTATATATACTAAATGAACACACGCAATGTCTAACAGCGCGTAAGTCCGTACTTGCCCCTCGGGGCCATGGCATTGCTTAGATCTATCAGTCTCAGGATGAGACACCCCGATGCGGACCTTCCTAGAATCACACCTTCATTGTACCATTGCGGACAATCCATGTCATCCAATGATTAATTGAATAGTGGAAGGGTACTATCATCCCATAATGAAGGTATGAGTGCTGTGAGAATTACAGCAATATGTTTTACAAGAATAGCCTCGATTTGATTTTTTTTTTTAAATATCAACATTGTATCTTAAATCACTCTGAAATGTCATTTCTGCATGACCTAAGCAATTTAAGATGAGCTATTCTGCTTAATAGTATACATTCGCCAACACACACGTTTTTGCTAATTATAGAGCCATCGACAGACCGAATAACACCAAATTTATTGAGGGTGCTTTGGATGGGGTCTCAAGTCATCCCACTAAATATAGCTTTCATACGTCACAGTATTTCCAAGATAGGCACACTTCCTGTTTGGCGGCTTCGCTCGCTGAATTTAATTGGTTGTCACAGGCGAACGCTTGGACGTATGAAGGCGAAATCAAGGCGGTTGATCCGCCTTGGTCTGTAGATCACGCGTGCCAAGTTTCATGACGATCGGAGGAACTATGCGGCCAGAGTTGCTTTACTTTGACTTTGGACAAAATTCAAAATGGTGGAAAATCCATCATGGCGGAAAATGACGTCACATAGTGCGTTGGAATCAGCTGAGTCAGAGGATTCCAATGGTATAAGTTTTATAAAAATCGGCCATACGGATCAAAAGTTACGGGCATGAACGTGTTTTCAATCTTTGACCAGTTGGTGGCGCTAGAGCGTGAGAGTGGCGAGCATGAAACCTGGTGGTGTCAATCAGGGTAGTCTCCTCTATCAGCATACCAAATTTCATGATTTTATGTCTTACGGTTTGGGCTACAGGTGGAAAAATGTGTGGGCATCAGCGCTCAAAAATCGCTTTTCCATTCATTCCTATGGGAAAAAATCGACCGGAAAAACTGGAATAACGGGAGAACGACATGCCGTATCAAAAAGCTGTATACAAGCCACCATCCTCGCATCAGGACCCACGCGTGAGAAGTGGAACGGCGTCTCTAGCTCTAAATCCCTAGGACAAGATAGGGAGACAAAAGTTGGACTTGAGATAAATAAGTATATGAAACGCACGGATAACAATAGTGTGCTTTTGCAAGCACACTAATAAACCTACACACACACACACACACACCCCTGCCAAACTCCACCAGAGCAAAGCCATAACTCATCCCCACACACAGAAAGGAAAATCTCTGCTTCACAATGGCACCGTCCTGCCGCAGAATGAGTGCCTTTGTTGCAGTGCCATCCTATATGAAGACCAGCTCAGAGAACATGAGGAATCCATATAACACACACACACACACACACACACAGTCTCTCTCTCTCACACACACACACACACACACACACACACACACACACACACACACACTACAGAGTAAATACGTAAGCCATACAACAAACTGGTAAGAGGATTACCCACACAGGCAGGATGTGTACACTGTACTGCTGAAGGCATTTGTCTACCAATATGTGTGTACAGTTGGATGTGTGCATGTGTGTGTATGTTTGTGTTTTACATGCTTTGATTGTGTGTGCATGTGTGAGTGTACATTCAAATGTATGGGTGTACTGTATCTTTGCATTTAGCATATTTGATTGTGCGTGCGTGTGTGTGTGTATTTTGCATGCTTTAATTGAGTGTACTGTATATATGAGTGTGTGTGTGTGTGTGTATGTGTGTGTGTGTGTGTGTGTGTGTGTGTGTGTGTGTGTGTGTGTGTGTCTTTGTATTTTGCATGCTTTGATTATGTATGGATTGTGTGAGCATATTCATATGAGTGGAACTCATTTATGTGTGTGTGTGCATATGTGTGTGTGTGTGTGTGTGTGTGTGTGTGTTTTTCTGTACCGGCGTGTCACAAACTTGTGTGTGTTGTGTGTGTGTGTGTGTGTGTGTGTGTATCCCTTTGTCCCCTGCTTGGTTATGTACGAGCTCATTGTATCCGCACTTGCTGGCTCCCATCTCTGTCACCATCATCATCAACATTATCTGCTGTGGCTGCTGCTGTGTGTGTGTGTGTGTGTGTGTGTGTGTGTGTGTGTGTGTGTGTGTGTGTGTGTGTGTGTACACGGCAGCTCCACAGTCAGGAGAACAATAGCAGGATTGAGCTGCTCGCTGCTTTATGGAGCATTCAACTGCAGCCAACTCTATCAAACCCACTGTGCAGGGCTGAGCCCCCAAAACACAGCACTACACACACACACACACACACACACACACACACACACACACACACACACACACACACACACACACACACACACACACACACACACACACACACACACACACACACACACACGCACACACACGCACACACAGTGCAGGGCTGAGCCCCCAAAACACAGCACTACACGCACACATGCATGCACGCACGCACACACACCAATAAACACACAAACCCACTGTGCAGGGCTGAGCCCCCAAAACACAGTGCTACACACACACACACACACACACACACACACACACATATATATTACAATACGCACACTATACACTTAACATACACACACATACACTGTACATAACACACCCATACTTTCTTTAGTACACACACACACACACACACACACACACACTATGGCTATACTGCTAAAGAAAGAGAGAGAAACAGAGAGGGAGGGAGATAGAGAGGGATGAAGAGAGAGAAAAGGGAAAGGAAAGGGATGCAGAGAGAGGGAGGGAGAGAGAGAGAGAGGAGAGAGATACAGTCATTGGATTTAGGCCCAAGATAAACAGAGGGAAACCAGTGGAAAAGAACACGCCTATGAGCGATCAGCCACACACACAGACACACACACACACAGACACACACACACACACACACACACACACACACACACACACACACACACACACACACACACACACACACACACAGAAGGAGGGAGGGAGAGAAAAAGGGGAGCAGGGGGTTGAGAGAAAAGTGAAATCATTCATACAGTTAAAAACTTTAATAGTGAGAGGCTGTTAACAATGCTTCTACTAGAGACTATTATGTGCATGTTTAGGTTGAGATCGTGTGTGTGTGTGAGTGAATGAGAGAGAGAGCATATGTGACCGTATCTACAAATGCAGGTGTGCGCGTAAAGGCATTGATGCAGGTGTGCTTCCATGTGTATGTGTATATATATACGAGTGTGTATACACTCATGCTAGTATGTGTGTGTACCCGTTTCCGTGTGTGTGTTTGTGTGTGTGTGTGTATGTGTATACACACTCATGCTTGTATGTGTGTGAACCCGTTTCCGTGTGTGTGTGTGTGTGTGTGTGTGTGTGCGTGCGTGCGTGTGCGTGTGTGTATGTACGTTTCCATGTGTGTGTGTGTGTGTGTGTGTGTGTGTGTGTGTATACACTCATGCTTGTGTGTGTGTGTGTGTGTGTGTGTGTGTGTGTGTGTGTGTGTGTGTGTGTGTGTGTACGTTTCCATGCGTGTGTGTACTGTATATATTTGTGGGTACAGCGTGCGTGTGTTATGGCTGTGCAGCTGGAGGATGTGCCAATCATGTGCAGGAAGGGCCATGTGTGTGCATGTTGCTGTGTGTGTGTGTGTGTGTGTGTGTGTGTGTGTGTGTGTGTGTGTGTGTGTGTGTGTGTGTGTGTGTGTGTGTGTGTGTAATATGCCCATAGAATTCAGGGAAGGCAGTGTATGAGAGTTTTCGTGATTGTGTGTGTGTGTGTGTGTCTGTGTCTGTGTGTGTGTGTGTTATTCCCATCACTTGCGAGCACGGAAGTGTGTGTTGGTGTGTGTGTGTGTCTGTGTGTGTGTGAGAGAGATATATCCATCATGTGCAGCCAGGGCTGTGTGTGTGTGTGTGTGTGTGTGTGTGTGTGT
>NC_084996.1:23765631-23780631 GCF_963854185.1 Sardina pilchardus | reverse complement strand
TCCTACTGAAGATGAGAAGTCCCACCTTAAACATCAGTAGTCCCTGTTTTCATGACTTATCAAGTGCTCCTACAGAAGATGAGAAATCCCACCTTTAAACATAGTCCCTGTTTTCATGACTTATCAAGTGTTCCTACTGAAGATGAGAAATCCCACCTTTAAACATCAGTAGTCCCTGTTTTCATGACTTATCAAGTGTTCCTACTGAAGATGAGAAATCCCACCTTTAAACATCAGTCCCTGTTCTCATGACTTATCAAGTGCTCCTACTGGAGATGAGAAATCCCACCTTTAAACATCAGTAGTCCCTGTTTTCATGACTTATCAAGTGTTATACTGAAGATGAAAATCCCACCTTTAAACATCAGTTGTCCCTGTTCTCATGACTTATCAAGTGCTCCTACTGAAGATGAGAAATCCCACCTTTAAACATCAGTAGTCCCTGTTTTCATGACTTATCAAGTGTTATACTGAAGATGAAAAATCCCACCTTTAAACATCAGTTGTCCCTGTTCTCATGACTTATCAAGTGTTCCTACTGAAGATGAGAAGTCCCACCTTTACACATCAGTAGTCCCTGTTCTCATGACTAATCAAGTGTTATACTGAAGATGAGTATTCCCACCTTTAAACATCAGTAGTCTATGTTTTCATGATTTATCAAGTGCTCCTACTGAATATGAGAAATCCCACCTTTAAACATCAGTAGTCCCTGTTCTCATGACTTATCAAGTGCTCCTATACAGAAGATGAAAAATCCCACCTTTACACATCAGTAGTCCCTGTTTTCATGACTTATCAAGTGCTCCTACAGAAGATGAGAAGTCCCACCTTTAAACACAGTCTCTGTTGCCAGATAGTCTCTGTTGCCAGATAGTCTCTGCTGCCAGATGGGCTGTTCCTCAAATGCAGGCAGCTGTCTGATTAGCTACATGAACAACTGCTCCTCATAGCTAACCAACGCCGCTACTTTTAAAAAATAATCTAGATTACGGCTCGTAATCCCATCGATGCCCCATGCTTCTGCTTAATCTCTAATCCCAATCTCCTCGGCCACTTCATGACCTAATAGGCTAATAGCTTGATCTAGCCAGGCTCTGGGTCCTTGGCCTGGTCCTAGGGAGCTGGTCTGGCCGTTTCCTGGACAGAACACGGCCTGCTGTGCGCGTCCAGTCAGCCCTGCGGTCCGGCTCTCTCGAGCCTTGATCGCCTCAGAGCCTAATCCCTGACGCTGCGCCAGATTAGCCCTTTAAAGTGGCCAGTTAAGCCAGATCCAGCTCCGTCTTGGTCACAGCCAAGGGCTGTGGTGGAGGCTAAACGCAAGCAAGCAAACGCAGTTTATCCACCTCTGAAATTTCCAAATAGAGTTTATCCACCTCTCAAAAGAGTTGATTCACATATTGCAACTTTTTTTTTTTTTAAATGTATTTTTTTGGGCTTTTATGCCTTTAATGTTATAGGACAGTGGAGAATGACAGGAAGTGAATGGGAGAGAGAGTCGGGGTGGGATCCGGAAAGGACCACGGGGCGGGAATCGAACCCGGGTCGCCGGCGTGCGGTGAAGGTGCCCCAGCCAGTTGCGCCACAGCTGGGGCTGCAACTTTTAACATGCAAAAATCACACTGTATTATCCACATTCACAATCAACACTCTAGGACCCATTTAACACCACTGTGAAGGTTATCGTATAATGCCTCCGATATGCTATGTCTCATATATAGACTTGTCCTGCTCTATAATGCCTCAGATGTGCTATGTCTCAAATGGACTCTTCCTGCTAATGTCTCAAATGGACTCATTCTTCTCTATAATGTCTCAGATGCAATACTGTATCTTCCTGCTCTAGTCTCAGATGCCGTATGTCTCAAATGGACTCATTCTTCTCTATAATGTCTCAGATGCAATACTGTATCTTCCTGCTCTAGTCTCAGATGCCGTATGTCTCAAATGGACTCTTCCTGCACTATAATGTCTCAGATGCAGTATGTTTCATGACAGTATCGGTAATGTCTCATTTGTGTCTCCGCTGGGTCTCGCTGTCGTCTCGTCTGTGCTGGGCTCCGCAGGACCGTTTCCTGGGGGGTGTGTGTGTGTGTGTGTGTGTGTGTGTGAGTCAGCGGGTGCTCTCCACAGTCTCCATTTCACACTCACTTGGGTCTCGCTCACTCGCTCTCTCCTGCATAATCTCAGCTGTTGTCTCGCTAAGCCTTTCTTCTCTCTCCCTCTCTCTTACTGTCAACTCCCTCATCTCCAAAGCACAACTCAAGCAGAACACACTGCACTCTAACACACACACACACTCTTGCTCTGACTCTCTCTCTTTCTTACACACATACAGACACACACACTCTTGCACTCACTTGTTCTCTCTCTTTCTTTCTCTCTCTGTCTCTCACACACACACACACACACACACCTACCATAGGTGTCATGTGAACGAGGGAGAGTTGAGTTAAGGGGTGTCTTTCTCTCTCTCTCTCTCTCTGAGTGTGTGTGTGTGTGTGTGTGTGTGTGTGTGTGTGTGTGTGTGTGTGTGTGTGTGTGTGTGTGAAAACTACCTCAGGCCCTGAGAGTTTTGGTGCGCCTGGCTGCAACTCAATTACAGCAATGTGAGTCAGGTGGTTGGGAGAAATCCCCTCAGCCAAGCACACACACGCAACAGAGAGAGAGAGAAAGAGGGAGCGAGGGAGGGAGAGAGGGAGAGCAGGAGGGAAGAGAGGATAAGAGGAAGAATGAAAAAGAGAAGTGAGAAAGAAGAGAGAAGAGACAGATGAAGGAGACAGAAAACAGAGGAGAGAGAGAAAAAGCAAGAGAGAGAAATAGAGAAAGACAGACAGAAAGAGTGAAAGCACGAGAGGGAAAGAGAGAAAGAAAGAGCGAGAGAGAGAAAGAGAGAGTGAAAGCCAGGAGAGAGAGAGTGGGACAGAGAGAGAGAGACAGGGACAGAGAGAGAGAGAGAGCGAGAGAGCGTAAGAGTACAGCAGAATTATAAGGGTAATTTAGTGCATAAGGGCTCATGTTAGGCGGGCCGTTTAGAGCTGCGTTGCCTGCCTGTTTACTTTGGCAAACGGGACAGCACGTATTTCATGTCAACGGAGCCCTCTGAAGATGAATGTGGGATAGAGAGGGAGGAAGAGAGAGAGAGAGAGAGGGAACACAGGGAGGAACAGAGAACAGAGGGATGATGAGGGAGAGAGAGAAATCCAGCTCAATGTTGCTGACACATCCATCATTGTGTCAAAGCTGCTATCATGTGTTTGAGTTCCTGCACACACACACACACACACACTGCCAGTAACAGTGTTTCCCAACGTTATCTCTCACAGAGGTTCTCCCACCTGAGCCAAACCCCATCAACAGGACACTACAACAGTCCTCCACTGCTCCTTACAGACAGACACACACACACACACACACACACACACACACACACACACACACACACACACACACACACACACACACACACACACACACACACACACACACACACACACACACACACACACACACACACACACACACACACACACACACACACACACACACACACACACACACACACACACACACACACACACACACCCCATCAACAGGACACTACACCAGTCCTCCACTGCTCCTTACACACACTCTACAGGAGAAGAACCGGACCAGTCTCTGTAGTGTAGCGCCCAATACCCACTGGGAACAGTCACCTCAGTCTGGTGTAGGCGCACTAATACCGGTAGTTGGACGCTGTTCTTACTAAGCTAACCTCAGAAAGGGAAAGGAATGGTGTGTGTGTGTGTGTGTGTGTGTGTGTGTGTGAATGAGAGAGAAAGAGAGACAGAAAGGAGGACAGAGAGACAGAGTGATGAAGAGGAGGACAAGAGAACAAGCGGCTTCTTTTCTCGTGGTTTATGCCCTGTGGGCCTATCAGCTGGGCCTGATACTCTTCAAGACGCCACTGCCAAACTTCAAACCAGCCAGAGAGAGAGAGAGAGAGGAGAGAAGGAGGGAGAGAGCGAGGGAGGGAGGGAGAGAAGTGGGTGAGAGAAAGCAAGAAGGGAGATGAGGAGGGAGAGAGAAAGATATCAAGCAGGAAAAACAATTTAAGGAGGAACTGACAACATATTGCATACACTACAACATCCCAGCTGTGTGTGTGTGTGTGTGTGTTTGTGTGTGTGTGTCTGATGGGTTTCCTCTGTGAAGTGAATCTTCAGTAAGTCACACCCACACGCACCCACACACAAAGCTAACTTCAGCCACACGCACTGGTTGACTTCTCGCTGGTCTGTAATAGATATATGAACTGTACACCTCCATTCAAAACAAAATGTCTACACAACTAAAGTCCACATCAAGCCCAGAGATGAAAAGTTTCCCAGGATCGGACTGACATAAAAGAGGAAAACTGTTACATTGTGGAATATGTGTCTCCCAACTTGAGTGAATAACTGCAGTGGATGCTCACAGTTATCTGCTCATCCAAGAAGAGCTCTAGAAAAGTTCTCTGGTCATCCTAGAAGAGTTCTGAGGTCATCCTAGAGGAGTTCTGTGGTCATCCTAAGAGTTCCTGAAGAGTTCTCTGGTCATTCTAGAAGAGTTCTAGAAGAGTTATGTGGTCATCCTAGAAGAGTTCTAGAAGAATTCTGTGGTCTTCTTAGAAGAGTTCTGTGGTCATCCTACTGCAGAAGAGTTCTGTGGTCATCCTAGAAGAGTTCTCTGGTCATCCTAGAAGAGTTCTAGAAGAGTTCTGTGGTCATCCTAAGAGTTCCAGAAGAATTCTCTGGTCATGCTCCGTGTGCAAAAGCCTCTCCGATCCCCCAGCAGCCTCCTCTCCTCCCTAGCACACTTCCACTGAGGGCACATGTGCGGCGTGAACTTTGCCTCCTGGGATTTGTAGTGCGTAATCAACTCGGAGATGGAAATCACTGGAATCAGGCCAGGATTTCACACAAAACAGCCCAGAGATAATAGGCCTACAAATTGCCAAAGCTCCGAGTGGAATCTGGGTCCAGACTGACTAACTGACACAAATGTGCACGCTATACTATAATCTGCGTGTGTGTGTGTTTGAGAGAGAGAGAGAGAATGAAAGAATGAGTGAGTGAGTGAGTGAGTGAGTGAGGGAGATTAGGTATGAGAGTGTGAGTGTGCGTCTGTGTGTGTGCAAATATGTGTGAGTGAGTGTGTGTGTGTGTGTACATGGCATGCTATGTTCTAATCTGCATTAGTGTATGTTTGTAAGTGAGTGAGTGAGAGTGGTTGTGAGAGATTGAGTGTGTGTGTGTGTGTGTGTGTGTGTGTGTGTGTGTGTATGCTATGTTATAATATGCCATGGTATTAGACTCTGAGCATGTGAAAGTTAGCTCCTTATGGATCAAATGCAGTGCCACTCTAAGAGCCGTCGCTGTTCCCATTGTTGTTGCTGTTGTTGTTGTTGTTGTTGTTGTTGTTGTTGTTGTTGTTGTTGTTGTTTAAAGCAGCATCTCTCGCTGGACGATGAGAAAAAGGTTTGCGTGCAGTGGGACACATTCTTGGCCAGACGGGTCTCGGAGGCGCTTTGCTGCGTCCCTTGCGGGGTCGGATCGGGCAGCGTTGGGATCGGGCGGCGTTGGGATCGGGCGGCGTTGGGATCGGGCAGCGACGCAGCGTTGGACCAAACGGTGAGGAATTCGGCGGCAGTGGAGGAATTTGCCGTGTGAGTGCGCACACAAACAGTGTCCTCTCTGACTTCCCGCCCGTATGCTACCGCTTCTCTCCTCTCTCTCCCTATCCCTCCTTCCCCCTCCCTCGCTCGCTCCCCTTCAAAAATCCCCCTCTTTTCTCTTGATTTAGCCGCCCTCTCTCTCCCTCTCCACACACACACACACACACACACACACACACACACACACACACACACACACACACATACACACATACATTCTGGCAGCCGTTTGGACTCTGCAAGGGTTGTGTGTGACCCGCGACCTCACTTCCTGTCTTGCTGGGGAGCATGTTTCCTGTTTGCAGTGCTGGGTTTTGGATCACAGCTCTAGGCCCCCTCATACCCCTCTCCCCTCCTCCCCTCCACTCTCCCTTTCTTCCTCTCCTCAGATCCCCTCTCTTCTCCTCCCTTTTCTCTGCATTCCTCCTCTCCTCTTATTCTTGTGCTCACTATATTCTCTTCTTCTTGCCTTTCTCTGTCTGTTCTCCTCTCTTCTCTTCCTCCTTTCCTCTCTCTTGGCTGCATTCCTTCACACCCTCCTCTTCTTTCTTTTCTTCACCTCTCTTTTCCTCCCTTCTTCTCTCTTCACTCATCTCCCTCCCTCCTCTCTTCCTCTGCTGCTTTTCTCTACACTCCACTTGTCCTCTCTTTCCCCTCTTCACTCATCTTCCTTCACTCCACACCTCCTCTCTCTTCTCCTCTCATCACCTATTCATTCTCTCTCCCTGCTGCCTCGTCACACTCCTCCCTCTCTCCTCCTCCCTCTGTTCTCTCTCCTTTACTCCTCTCCTCCTCCCTCTGTTCTCTCTCCTTTACTCCTCTCCTCCTCCCTCTGTTCTCTCTCCTTCGCTCCTCTCCCCCTCCCTCTCTTTAGTGAAGGTAACTGTATTACATTGGGTATGTTAACTGAATTAAAGTCAAAATTACCCCCCCACACACACACACCCACACACACCACCCCACCTCTCACTCTCTCTACCATTTTCCCTCTCTGTCTTTCCCTCTGTACTTGAGTGTTAGCCTTACCTGTGTGTGTGTGTGTGTGGTGTGTGTGTGTGTGTGTGTGTGTGTGTGTGTGTGTGTGTGTGTGTGTGTGTGCATGATAATGTTTTATATTATGGTCTTGATCAGGTCTGATCTCTCTCCGACACACACACACTCTCTCTCCTTCTCTCCATGTATGTGTGTAAGTGCTGATTAGATTGCCTATGGTCACCTGAGATGCATCTCATACACACACACACACACACACACGCACACGCACACGCACACGCACCACAGAGTCAGAGCCCAGAATACACACCTGCTCAAGGGCACAACTGTGGAAGCTGGTTGTGAACCCACAACTTTTCAGGCTACCACGTGCTAGCCCAGTCCTGTCCTTAGCTGCTACGCTACTTCTGCATGCTAGCCCAGTCCTGTCCTTAGCTGCTACGCTACTACCACATGCCCAGTCCTGTCCTTAGCTGCTATGCTACTTCTGCATGCTAGCCCAGTCCTGTCCTTAGCTGCTACGCTACTTCTGCATGCTAGCCCAGTCCTGTCCTTAGCTGCTACGCTACTTCTGCATGCTAGCCCAGCTCCTTAGCCACTACGCTAGAACCCAAGTATTCAACCCACAACTTTTCAGGCTACCGCATGCACGCTCAGCCCCTTAGCCACTACGCTAGAAGCTGGGTATTCAACCCACAACTTTTCAGGCTACTGTATGCTAGCTCAGCTCCTTAGCCACTGCGCTACTACTGCATGCTAGCCCAGCTCCTTAGCCACTACGCTAGAAATTGGGTATTCAACCCACAGCTTCTTCAGGCTACTGCATGCTAGCCCGGTCCTGTCCTTAGCCGCTACGCTAGAACCCAAGTATTCAACCCACAACTTTTCAGGCTACCGCATGCAAGCTCAGCCCCTTAGCCACTACACTAGAACCCAAGTATTCAACCCACAACTTTTCAGGCTACCGCATGCAAGCTCAGCTCCTTAGCCACTACGCTAGAAGCTGGGTATTCAACCCACAGCTTCTTCAGGCTACTGCATGCTAGCCCGGTCCTGTCCTTAGCTGCTACGCTAGCACAGCCCATCCATGATCCGCTCTGGTCCAGTGAGGTCATCTGCCCGTCATGACTCTGCGGCACCACACGGGGCAGCACTGCTCAGAACGGCATCATGGGATATGACCGAGAGGAAGTGAGACTGGGAACCTCCCCACGGGGGGGAGTTTAGCCAATCAGGGGCGAGGGAGGGGAGGAACAGGGATGTGTGTGAGAGTGTGTGCAGGGATGTGTGTGTGTGTGTCTATGTATGTGGGTGTGTATGAGTGGGGTGGGGGGGTCTGTGAGAACCAACACCATGGGTATGTATGTCACAGGAAGACTGTGTACACTTGCTCACTCTCTCACACACACTGCAAACACACACCCATCTCCACCACAAATACAGTGTGCGTGTGTGTGTGTGTGTGTGTGTGTGTGTGTGTGTGTGTCTGTGTATGTTTATGTGTTTGAGTGTGTGTGTGTGTGTGTGTGTGCGTGTGTGTGTGTGCGCATGCGTGTGCATGCGTGTGTGCGTATGTTGTCTGTGTGTGTGAGTATGTGTTTGTGTGTGTGTGTGTGTGTGTGTGTGTGTGTGTGTGTGTGTGTGTGTGTGTGTATGTTTATGTGTTTGAGTGTGTGTGTGTGTGTGTGTGCGTGTGTGTGTGCGCATGCGTGTGCATGCGTGTGTGCGTATGTTGTCTGTGTGTGTGAGTATGTGTTTGTGTGTGTGTGTGTGTGTGTGTGTGTGTGTGTGTGTGTGTGTGTGTGTGTGTGTGTGTGTGTGTGTGTGTGTGTGTGTGTGTATGTGTGTATGTGTATGTGTGTGTTTTGTTGGCTGCAATAAGTGGCGCCCCCCCGCCCCAGGTCAGTGTTATGGTAATGTGGTAATTGTTAGGGATCAGAGCGGCGCTGGTAGGAGATGATTTAGGGTGATGCAGCCACTGGAGGCATCTTTCTTCTCTGGGCTCAAGCAGAGGGAGGGAGGTTGTGTGTGTGTGTGTGTGTGTGTGTGTGTGTGTGTATGTGTGTGGGGAGGGCTGGGTCATATATCATCACAATCATTAATCAATTAAAGTCTCTCTGCCACCTGTCTGGCTGCTCTGGCTAGGACATTCTCTGTCATACCAGACTGCAAGATGCACACACACACACACACACACACGCTTGCCAAAATAAAGTCATCTTGATTGTGAGTGGATTGTGGTTAGTTTTCAAAGCATGTTACTGGTGTGTAGCCTGTAGCCGAGTGCTGTGCTACTCAATGCTATTTATGTTGTACAGACTAGCATATGCTACACAATGGTATTTGTGTTGTACACACTAGCATATGCTACTCAATAATGCTACTTGTGTTGTACAGATTAGCATGTGCTACTCAATAATGCTACTTGACTTGTGTTGTTCAGACTAGCATGTGCTAGGCCAACTCAATAATGCTACTTGTATTATACAGACTAGCATATGCTACTCGATGCTATTTGTGTTGTACACGCTAGCATGTGCTACTCGATGCTATCTGTCTGTGCCAGGCGACACAACACACAATTATTCTGCTGCCAAATGACTGAAGAATAAATCAAACTTCATCTAGGAAGTTTCAGCGCAACAACAACACACAAAAAGCAACAATGACAGCAGCTCAAGCGAAACACACACACCCTTGCAACTTTGGAGAGCATCCAAATTTGGTGTGTGTGTGTGTGTGTGTGTGTGTGTGTGTGTGTGTGTGTGTGTGTGTGTGTGTGTTGATGGGAGAAATGAAAAAGACTGAAACCCTCCCAGACCATTGTTGGGCTGAGACAGAGAGAGAGCAGAGGGCAAGTGGTGTTGCCCTGGGCAGAGACAGTAAATCACTACTCTCTCACTCACACACACACACACACACACATATCACTAATCACCATTGCCAGAAAGAAGGGAAGAACAAAGAGAGGGGATAGAGAGACAAATGAAATCACCAGCAGAAGGAAGGAGTGGAGAGAGGAATGAGCATTCATATTCATATTCAGGAGTTAATAGAGTTAATATGCATTCATATCCATATTCAGGGGTTAATAGAGTTAATATGCAAACCAGAAAGGGAAGAAAGAAAGAGAGAGAAGACAGGAGAGAGGGAAGAGATGAGAGAAAAGAAAGGAGAGAGAAGAAGAGGAAACAATGACAGACGGAATGAAAGAATGAACTGAAGAAAAGAAACACAAAGAAGAGAGAAATGCACAAAGTGAGACACAGTACAGAGTTACAGTGAGTTACAGTACAATGAGGGGTGACACACACACACACACACACACACACACACTGGTTTATTCATCTCAGATGCATTGTGTAATGCATGTGCCCTAAAGTGTGTGTGTGTTTGCCTCACTCTGCCCTTGATGTAAACCTTCTGTTTAAATGTTCTGTTTTGGCAATGCAAAATAATTTGTCACGGCAATCAATATTCACTTGAACAGTAGCAGTAGAAAGGAGAGAGAGAGAGAGAGAGAGAGAGAGAGAGAACAAGAGAGAGGGAGGGAGAGAGGGAGAGAGAGAGCAAGAGAGAGAGAGGGAGGGAGAGAGAGGGGAGAGAGGGGGAGAAAGAGAGAGAGGGAGAGAGGGGGAGAAAAAGAGGGAAGAAAGAGAAAGAGGGAAAGGGAGAAAAAGAGAGAGAGAGAAAGAAAGAGGGAGAGAGAGAGAGGGGGATGTTAAATTCCCTCACTGGCCTGAGTCCTGACGTCCTGCAGAAAGAATAAACATAAAGTTTGCTCTCACACAGGTCTGTGATGTCAGCGTGGAGCAGAGATCAAGCCCCATATATTCGCACACACACACACACATTCACAAAGTTCTACCCACACTCCCACTCACTCACTCACTCCCAGTTTCTCTTACACACACACACACATCTGTGCTCTCCAGCCTTTTCAGATCATAGAGGAGCTGCCATCCAAGTCTGTGTGTGTGTGTGTGTGTTGGGGGGGGGGGGGGGTTAGGATTAGAGGGGGGAAAAGCCTCTTTAATTTTTCACGATGCGTAGACAGAGAAACACACACACCCTTCTTTAAGCTTCACAAATTACAACAATAGCTACGGTCACACACACACACACACACACAGACACACCCTTCCAATCTTCACAGTTTGCATTATTTGGAACTAATTGTTGGGAGCGAGTGCAAATCCAGCGGTGGCTAAAGTTAGCGGCGGCAGTGGTGGCGGAGAGAATGGAGATTTGTCAGGGCCAGATTTAGACGCATTCTTTCATTAGTACAGACACAGAGCACAAGGACAGCTCAATCAGACCCTCACCAAGGAGGGAGGGAGAGAGAGAGAGAGAGAGAGAGAGAGAGAGAGAGAGGGGAGAGAGAGAGAGAGAGAAAGAGAGAGAAAGGGAGAGGGAAAGGAGACAGGGAGATAGAGGGAGATAGAGAGATAGAGAGAGAGAGAGAGTGGGGAGAGAAAGAGAGAGAAAGAGGGAGAGGGAAAGTAGACAGGGAGATAGAGAGAGACAGAGAGAGAGAGAGAGAGAGAGGTGGGGGACAGCTCAATCAGCCCCTCACTGAGGAGAGAGGGAGGGGGGCAGCAGAGAGAGAGAGAGAGAAAGGAAGTGTGGGGGCAAGAGAAAGACAAGAAGACAGAGAGAGGAGAGAGAAAATGAGATGGAGGTAAAGTACAAAAGAAGGAAATAAGAAAAGGGAGGACATGAATGGTCTCTCATGACTCCCACATTACGTGAAGAGATAGAGCCACGGCAGCCATTACGGCTCTATGTGTCATTATGTGTAGAGTTAGAGCCACGGCAGCCATTACGGCTCTATGTTTGTCATTACGTGTAGAGTGAGAGCCACGGCAGCCATTACGGCTCTCTGTGTCATTATGTGTAGAGTTAGAGCCACGGCAGCCATTACGGCTCTCTGTGTCATTATATTATGTGTAGAGTTAGAGCCACGGCAGCCATTACGGCTCTCTGTCATTATATTATGTGTAGAGTTAGAGCCATGGTGTCCACAGCAGTTTCCAGGCCTGAGGACAGAAGCACTTCCACGGGCCCTTTGTCAGCGTGACGAACCAATCAGGCGAGAGGAAATCCCTGTGGCAGTCTGCAGGCTTCTATAAAGGGCTTCAAAATTCACGCTGACCAATCAATTTTCAACACCAGTGGTGTTTGGCCAATCACATACACCGTTACAACACATAAACATACACACACAGTCTTTGTGAAATTCCAAGTCTACTACTACTACGACTACGGACCATTTCTGACGCCTCACACTCACATTACACACGTTCCCTTAAACACACACACACTTACACGCTGGCATTCCAACTCCATATTACTCATTACCATTCCAAGGAGTAGTACCATGCTCCAAACACGCGCACGCACGCACGCACGCACGCACGCACGCACGCACGCACGCTTCTTCCTGACAAATACCCCCTGCCTGCGTTCTTCTCTGTAGCCTGAGGAACAGGAACTAGTGAGGTAGCAGACTGCTGGGAGTGTGTGTGTGTGTGTGTGTGTGTGTGTGTGTGTGTGTGTGTAGACTGCAGCATTTAGCCCAAATCAAAATCTGCAGCACAGATAAATCTGCACCAATCAGCGCCAAACTAAGTGTGCAGAAGAAAGCTCGGCAAGACAGCACACAGGCCCATGAACCCTCTTCCCTTCTGTTCACTTTCATTCTCTCTCTTCTGATCCCAAGTGTGAACATGTTCAGTGTCTGTGTGTGTGTGTGTGTGTGTGTGCATGTGTGTGTGTGTCTCTGTGTGTGTGTGTGTTTCATTCTCTCTTTTCTTTTCCCAAAGTGTGAACATGGTCAGTGTCTATCTGTATCTGTGTGCATGTGTGTACAGTATGTGTATGTGTGTGTGTGTGTACGACTGTATGTTAGTATAAGAACTCTGCCCTTTTGTTCCACGGTAAATGAGGGCATGTAAAAGAAAGAAAGGAATAAGGACAGAAACATCAATAAAAAGAAAGACAAAAAGAAAGAGTGGAGATAGACATGAGGGAGACACACACACACACACACACACACACACACAATTCAGCACAGAAGTGAGGGGACACACACACACACACACACACACAGACACACACACAATTCAGCAGCAGTGGATACACACAAACACACACACACAGACATACAAACACACACACACACACACACACACACACACACACACAGAGACACATACACACACACACACACACACACACACACACACACACACACACACACACACACACACACACACACACACACACACAATTCAGCACAGCAGTGGAGACAGGAGGGGCGGAATCATGCCTAAAGGGGGAGGCGTGAGGAAAGGTCACCGTGCTGACCCCTGGGGGGTCAAAGGTCGCTGGCTACATTTATCACACCTGTGCCAGCTCACACACACAGCCTGGTGCGGCTCTGCGGCGGCTCTGGGAGGAATGCAGTTGCATTTCTGTGTCATGCCCTGCCACACTAATGAAGAGAAACTGCCGTGGGACCAAAGGCCAGAGCCATTTACTACCCGCGCTGACCAGCTCTGATCAGCGGCCCAATGGACCTGTCAATGCATCCGCATATGAGCACGACCCACACACACACACACACACACACACACACACAGAGAGAGAGATACAAACACTCATAGACACGCATGCACACACACACACACACAGATATACACACAGAGATACACACAGGCCCACGCGCAAACACACCCATCTCATGCACATGCATCTCACCCAAGTCACAGTCGAGTCACACAAAGACACACTCATGCACACACACACAGTCAAACACACACACACACACACAAAAACACACCCATCTCACTCAAGCTAACAAGGAGCCACCCACGGTGGGAGCCCACAGAAAAGCTTCTTCCCAAACACACCCTAAGAGTTCCTCACTCAATCTGGTCCTAACAACCATGTCACAAACACACACCACAATCTTTATACAAACATAGTTTCTCACACACACACATTTATACACACACACACGTAAGATCCTATACAAAAGTATTTTCTGAAATAGAATCAATGAGGTCCTCACTCAGTATGGCGCTGCCATGTCAAGAGCCTTCTGCTTTGGGAAAGAAAGCTTCCTCAATCCAAGTACTCAATTCTTTCATAAAATGAGTCTTGAACTTTCAATTTAGTTTTCTTCATTTTATTGGACTTATTACTGGAATGTTCTATTCTAGATTAGATTCTAGATTCAAGATTCTAGATTCTTCCACCCAGTCTGTAGGATGAGGACCAGATAAGTTTGATCAGTACTGATTCAGTATTTTCATTACACCTGGTGTGTGTTTGTGTGTGTGTGTGTGTGTGTGTGTTGACTGAAGTCAGTGTTGGACTCATACCATATCATAGCGAAATGACTACAGGAATAACCAAATAAATAACCAAATAATAAATAAGTGCGTAAGTGTGTGTGCGCGGCCATGGTCCAGTGGCTGGGAACACACCCGTCTGTGTGTGTGTGTGTGTGTGTGTGTGTGTGTGTGTGTGTGTGTGTGTGTGTGTGTGATTGGAGCGTTGCGTCAGCGTGCAGGTCTGCTAATGACTGCGGTCTGGATCAAATCAGCCGCTTGCAGGAGGTGCCAATCACAGCCGTAAACCCCCTGCTTTATTCTACTCCAGCTCCTACACACACACACACACACACACACACACACACACACACACACACACACACACACACACACACTCGTGCCAATACACATACACAGACACACACACAAACACATACACACACACATGCTCACGCTCCAATGCACATACGCGCACACACCCACACCGATACACACAAATACATAAACGCAAATACATACACACATATGCATACACACCCTTGTGTGCATGCGTACGTACACACGCACGCACACACGCACACACACACACACAACCTCACACACACACACACCAAGGTGTTGCGTCAGAGCTGAGGAGCTGGTGAGACTCTGGGGAGTGTTGGGGCGCGGGGGCGGGAGAGGGGAACATCTAATTGGGTGAAAGTTGGACGCCGAGACAGAGTGTCTTCACAGCGCTTGGTCACACTTCCCCAGCAATTTAGGACGCCTCGCAAAAAGTCACAGTTCAACGTCCCACACCCACCCCACACACACACACACACACACACTCACACGCGGTCCCCGTGGTTGGGGTGGGGGGGCACAAAGGACGGGATTGTGCCCGAGTGTGTTTACGAGGATTCGGCCAATCGCCACGAGAACAGCGTGGACGCAGTCTCCAGTATCAGCGAGATGGGGAGATGGACAGTG
>NC_084996.1:23758131-23760631 GCF_963854185.1 Sardina pilchardus | reverse complement strand
GAGCACGAGAGCACACAACACACTCTCCCCGTCATTAACAGTGACATCACACTCCTCTTCCTCTCCTTCCACCTCTCCCCCTCTATCCCTCGCTCTCTCCATCTCTCTCTTTCACTACCTAAATCTCTCAGTTCTTCCCTCTCTCTGTATGTGGGGGCTGGGGGGGTGGGGTGAGGTTTTATTATTATGGGCTGTTATTTTTTTTTATTGTTACTTGGTTTCCTTTTGACTGTAATAACTATTTTCTGTCTTTCTTTCTTTCTTTCACTCTTTCTTCATCCATCCCTCACACATATTATTTTTCATACCCTTACCTTCAAATTCACACTCCTCTCTTCTGTCCCTCCCTTTCTCTCTTATTCTACCTTCTCTCTCCCCCTCCCTCTCCCTCCCTCTCTCCCCCCCCTCTCTCCCCCCCTCCCTCTCTCCCTCTCTCACCTCCTCTCTCCCCCCCTCTCTCTCTGTCCCCATTCGGCGGGCTCGCTCAGTGGTTCTCTCACGCACACAGGGCTGTGGAGGCTGACATGTAAAGATTATTTAATACCATCAAAGCCATACAAGAGCAAAGGGGAGAGGAAAGTGGGGCGCAGAGAAAAAGAGAGAGGGCTAGAGAGAGAGAGAGAGAGAGAGATAGAGAGAGAGGGGGAGAGAGAGAGGGGGAGAGAGAGGGATAAAGAGAGAGAGAGGGGAAGTGGAATAGAGGTGAGAGCGATAGAGAGGGATCAGAGAGAGAGAAAAGAAAAGAGAGAACTTACTGGCGGGCTCATGAGAAAGACCTTGGTGTGTGAAGACCAAAAAAAGAACATAAAGAGGTATTATGAGATGTGAGGACTGGGAGAGTTACACACACACACACAGACACACACACACAGAAATACATACACTCTCTTGAACTTGCACACAAGCACACACACACTCTCTTGAACTTGCACACAATCATGCACACACACGCATGTACATCTAAACAAATACACATGCATGTACATACATATAAACGTACACATATCAAAACAGTTGTGTGTAGGCTGTTATTTCTACAGTCACACACACCCATAACACCCTGCCAACGTCCATCTCTCACACACACACACACACACACACACGCGCACACACACACACACACGAAGCTAAGTTAAGACTGTGGCCAGCCGCATAACGTACAGTTACCCACAATGCTGCTGCTGTACCTGTAGCTCTGTTCCATCTTCCTCTTTTCTGTCACACACACACACACACATGCACGTACGCACGCACGCACGCACGCACGCACGCACGCACGCACGCACGCACGCACGCACTCTACGTTGAATGTTCTCGTGTTCAAAGGGTGCACAAAGCTACAGGTGTGAATTCCGAGACCGAGTGTTTGTTTAAAGGCCAACCTCTCCCTTTACCGCACGCCACACCACGCCGCGCCAAACCCACGCCCAGACTGTGCCACCTCACGGCGGGCACATTGGGTGCTGGGTGCCCAGGCCCAGGTGAGCGGCTGGTGGGTGAGGGGAGGGGGCAGGAGGGGGTCCCCCGGGGCGTGTGGTGGGGCAAGTGGGGGTTCCCCTGGGGTGGGACAGAGGCTGGTTGGGGGCAGATTCAGAGGAAGCAGAAAGACAAAGCCACAGTTGCTCAGAACAGATAGGTGACACATTCTTATTCTGAACTTACTCTAGTGCACTCCCAGCCACACACACAAAAGGACAAAAAAAACTCACAGAGACGCACAGTCTGTACAAACACTCTCTCTCACACACACACACACACACACACACACACACACACACTTCCCACAGAGCTGAGGGTGGGGTGGTGAGGTTAGGGACACATCACAGCTTCTGACAATACAACAGGGCAATTAGTGTTAAACGTTACCACAATGACAGCAGTAGCTAGTCTGTGTGTGTGTGTGTGTGTGTGTGTGTGTGTGTGTGTACTGTACGCATGCCTTTGAAAGCATTTCAGTGGGTGTTGTGGCCACAGGGTAACTAGCGCTGAAGCAGCACAATGTGAGGAAGGTTTGCATTATGGAGCGGTGCCATGACATGTGGTAAAGCAACACAAAACAAGAGGAAATGCAGTGTGTGTGTGTGTGTGTGTGTGTGTGTGTGCGTGTTCTATTGTGCGTGGATTATACGACTATGTTTCTTTTTGATACTTGTGTGATACACTGCTGCTGTTGCAATTGCTGTGATTACTGCTGTTTAATGACTGTGTTTTAGGAGTGCTTATCATTTTATACACACTCACACTCACACTCACACTCACACTCACACTCACACAATGCTTATCATTTCATACTTTAGCATCAGAAGAGAGACAGAGAGAGAGAATGGAGAGAGAGAGAAAAGGGAGAGAGAGGAGACATCAGGAGAAGCAGACAACACACACATTCAGAGACAGAGAGTGTGTCTGTGCAAGCACGCCCACGTGCACACACACACACACACACACCGAGAAAGGAAGACAGTGACATCATATCAAACCTGGTCCCCTAAGAGCAATCACA
>NC_084996.1:23750631-23755631 GCF_963854185.1 Sardina pilchardus | reverse complement strand
TACTCAACACAAACCAGCTCTACAGTGTCATCTCTATACTCAACACAAACCAGCTCTACAGTGTCATCTCTACTCAACACAAACCAGCTCTACAGTGTCATTTCTACTCAACACAAACCAGCTCAACAGTGACATCTGGGACTTTCTGTACACTTTCAGTTCTGACTAACACTAATTTAAATGCAGGGCAAAGTGCACAGTCAATGAGCATTTTTTTGTGCATGCATCTTGCGGCATGTGTGTGTGTGTGTGTGTGCGTGTGTGTGTGTGTGTGTGTGTGTGTGTGTGTGTGTGTGTGTATGTGTGTGAGACAAAGAGTTTTGAGCTGATCCATCAGAGTGTGTGCTTATGAGCTTGCTCATGGTATTGCATTTGCAAACAGATTTTGTGTCCCTCTATGGTCCGTGTCCTTAAGTTTCATTTGACCTTAGGCTGTGCACTTTGCCTTAGTGTTGGCTTTGACTATGCTTACAGTATAGTCAGCTCTTAGCTGCTCTACTTCAGTGGAGCTACCTGCTTTCTCTCGAGCCTGATATATGCGTGTGTACTTGCTCCTGCACCTACGCGCTACATACCTCGCCTACTTCCAGCAGCCTGATCTGCATTCGTTTACATCAGCTTTAATCCCTTTAGTAACAAAATACAGTTATTATTTAGTAAGGAGTAATCTGGCCTCCCATTGGTAAGATTGCTGCTGTGCTCCCCTGTTTTTTCCTCAGAATGTGACAGTTGAGGAGTTCTTAGAATGCCACGGTTCTAGAGTTCTCTCCTCCTCCCCAGTGTTCTATCAGAAGATGAAGGCCACACACTCTGCTTCTCTCGCCTCAACTCAACTCCACCTGAATGGAAATCTCTTGATTTTCAGTCTGACTCACACAGATACTTTACCCATACTGCCGCCGGTGATGGAGCGTTCTCTACTGTAACTCCAGACTGGAAGAGTCATAGACGACCCACATACTACCCTGGTGTGTGTGTGTCTGTCTATCTACAGTATGTGTGTGTGTGTGTGTGTGTGTGTGTGTGTGTGTGTGTGTGTGTGTGTTATCCTTTCGCACGGAACCGGCAGTGTTTTCTACATGAGCACACACTAGAAAAAACTGGATGGGACATGATGTGGGGCTGTGTACGTGTGTATGTGCCACTCGAGAGGGTGAGTGTGTGTGTGTGTGTGTGTGTGTGTGTGTGTGTACGTGTGTATGTGCCACTCAAGGGGTGTGTGTGTGTGTGTGTACTTGCCACTCGAGAGGGTGTGTGTGTGTGTGTGTGTGTGTGTGTGTGTGTGTGTGTGTGCCACTCGAGAAGGAGATTATGTAGCCATGTGGACAGCAGCAATCTAGAAAGTTCTGCCAATTAATGGCCAAAGGGGCAGCGCACATATTAGTGACCCAGTCAAGCATGCTGAAAGCAGCTTTCACACTCAGACACACACATACAAATACATTCAAGCACCCACACACATACACACAATCACAATTAAAGAAATATGCATGTACTCTCACTCTCTCACACACACATAGCCGAGACATACACCCACATCAACTCACAATAAGACTTGCACATCCAAAAGAACACACGTGATGCTTGCGCACGCATACACACACACACGCACACACACACAGTCTTCCAGCAGTGGAGAGACTGACTGGGCTGAGTGGGAAAACCCTTGTGTGTCCCAAGTGCTCCAAAGCTCTGTGCTGTGCTGAGCTGATCATTCTAAATGCCAAGACCTTTACTGTGCAGAGCGACAGGGACTACTGTGTGTGTGTGTGTGTGTGTGTGTGTGTGTGTGTGTGTTCTAAAGGATCGAGGCATGTATGCATGATAGTTTGGATACAGGTATTAAGCCTGTAGACTCTCTTCCTTCAGAGAGAGGCACAAACAAAGAAACAAACACACACACACACACACACAGACACACACACACAGGGATTGTGCTTGGTGTAGTTAGACTGTATTTGGTCATACCACTACATAGGATAGCCTAGTCCTACTACTGTATGTGTGATTTGTCAAATCAGCACATGCACCTGCACATAACAACTGCACTGAAATACATTCAGCTAACTGCAGCACAATGCACTATAAACAGAAATGATCTAGTTTTAGTCATAGCCTACCAGCCGAATTAGAGTTGAACCCGAGTTAAAACGTGTATCAAATTAATAGGCCTACATTATAGGACAACGATGGCGTGATTGCTGTTCATTTATCAAATCTGGAGAGGAGATAGTATAATTCAAATTAGATGAAATCAGATCAATTCCATGTTTAATAAATGAGTAATAGCCTACACATTATTGTCATCATGAATATACACATTCATAAGCCTACTCAGCTTTAATACTCACTAGGCCTATAACTTTCATCAAATTCGTTTGGAACAAATGGCCCATTAGACAAGTAGGCTACTTTTCGTTTATGACCGCTCAATGAACAAACGTCTCTTGTCACTTACATTCAACAGTGACTTTTCAAACGCAGGCGACCTGGCTTTGTGTCGAAGTGGCAAATGGTTAAACTCAACATTCGGGGAAAGGAATGCAAGAACGGACTGGACAGATTTGGGACGGAGGCATGGAATTTCTTACCTACACCTCGACAAAGCAGCTGTTAGCTCACAGAGCTAGGTCTCGCCACAAACAGTAAGATAGAGGGTCTTGCTAACGACTCAGTGTGGTTAGCCCCTGTCAAACCGCGCTAACCCGAGTGAGCGAAGCTAGCAGAGCAGAGCAAGCAAATGGGCAACTGAGATAGCAGAGCATCGTCAAGCAACATAATCGCTTCCTACGTAAATCAACTGTTAAACCAAGCCTACGGAAATTTCCCCCACTGTCTTCCGCATCTGGAATTGCCGTTAGGAAAAGTAGCCTGGCTAACCAGCGAGCAACTAGCTGCATCTATCTTTACAACAGTGACAGTCGCAGAGACAAGCAAAACCCGTGCGTGCCAAAGCTAACCACCTTGATGCAACATTGTTGCCACTTAACGTTTGTTTGCGAACATTTCTGTTACAAGTGTGTGCTATTCAGTTTATGCCAATGCTCGTTACGACGCTGCCACCGCATTCTTTCAAAATTCTGTCAAAATTGAGAAATGTGTGTACCTGAAACCTGTTGACTCCTCCTACCGGGCACTTGGTTGGTGGAAGTCCACTCGAGATTGTTTGTTTGCGACGAAGTCTGCTGATGAGAAGTTGCTCTTTTTCAGGACGCGGTCTCCGCCGCTTCACGGGAGGACGGTGGATGTGAAGCTTCGTTTAACGAGAGTTGCCTCTAGCTTCACGGCGGCGGGGCGAGAGACGACAAGGAGGGGGCGAAGTGAAGTTGGAACAGACCAGTTCGCGTGGAGTAGCAGCCATTCGAGTCACGTGCTGCGACGGTGAAAAACCACAGCGCGGACAACTGTCCCCGCCCCGCCTCCCTCGCGCGCTGTGCCAGCCGTCTGACGGGAGTGTCCCGTTAACTCCATCATGCACGAAGAGTTTCCCGCTCCGCTATCGATCCGAAAAATCAATTTGAGGTGGTCGAGAGGAGACAACCGATTTTTCTCTGTTCTAGATGAGCGGTTTTCTGTCATCACGTAGTCTATTTATCTGCCGGTGTTCAATACTTCACTGGTGACAAAGTTCAGCACCTGCTTGTCACCTTTGCCAAGCAGATTTAGGCTAGGCTACTGTAGCGAAGGAACCACACAAGACATCTTATGAAATTGTTCTGAATTGTTCAGAACCAAATTTGTGTAGGCTTTGGCTACTTGAGTTAAGGGCATTGCATAGGCAATTGCAAAAGGGCCTATCATTTTTGAACCCAATAGACTTATAGCCAAGTGGGTCATCACCAACATGGAGTTCATAAATGTTCCCTGCGGCAGTGCATTATGGTATTGATGGTCATAGATGGTCCCTCTATTTGAGTTGTTAAACATGTCGGCTGGAGGTATAGCCTACAGAGACACTAGGGTGATGTTGCATTATTTATTACGATGCATCTCCTTCTGTAGACAAGCTCTACAAAGTGAGGGTAGGTATAGCAGTATCTCTCTCTCGCTCTCTCTCCCCTTTCCGTCTCTCTCTCCCCTCTCCCTCTTCTCTCTTTCTCTCTCTCTCATAGCCCCCCCTCCCACACACACACACACACACACACGCACACAGCACATACAGTTCTATATGGCACTAAAACTGATAATTGATGAAGTAGCCAGTTCTATGATGAATGGGAATGGGAAGATATGGACAGTCCAACAGTCTCTCTCTCACACACACACACACACACACAGAAGCTCCTGTGCTCGGGCCTATTGCACTGTCTTCCTAAGGGGTCAGGGAGTGAGGTCTACTCACACACACACACACACACACACACACACACACAGAAGCTCCTGTGCTCGGGCCTATTGCACTGTCTTCCTAAGGGGTCAGGGAGTGAGGTCTACTCACACACACACACACACACACACACGTCACACACACACACACACACACATAGATGTGTTCAATCTGGACCTTGGGCTGGAGTCCAGGCCAGGCTATTTCAGGGGTAACACTAGCCTTACTGATCAACACATCCGTCAAGCCACCCAGCTCATACCCCTATCACTGAACATGTTATAGAATCAACACACACACACACACAAACACGCTCATGGTACACATAGACACAAATTCACACTAAACGCATACAGCCAGCTGATCCACCTTGTTCTTTAAACCGGAAATCCATCCGGCTTTCATCTTCCGTCCATTCTGTTTACAATATAACTTAGTGCAGTCTCACCGGGCTGACTGGAACATGCTTCAGTTTATATTCTTTTGAAATGTTGACAATTCTGAACTCAATATGGAGAATCAATGTTTGACTGAAAATTTTTTTTTTTTTTTTTTTTACATGGCTTAGGTCAGGATACGCTGACACTGTCTACCGGCACATTAAAATCAATGCAACGCAGCTTCGGAAATAAAATCGTATTTCTGAACGCTGAGGTGTCATGGCGACGGCCAT
>NC_084996.1:23713059-23723059 GCF_963854185.1 Sardina pilchardus | reverse complement strand
AGCACAGTGCAGTCTTCTGCGCCCCCTACAGGCCAGTGGCGGTCTCTGCAGCACTGACCACACCTTGGGTCGTGTGCAGCTCCACTGCTTCATTGACTAATAGAGTGGAACTAATGTGGCCAGTGGACTGTGAAGGACACGGGGATCTCTGGCCAGGAGTCCTGGGGCAAACAGCTGAGGCAAGATGGCTGCTGACATTTGAGCCAAGATGGCCACCGACTGTGGTGCGGATTTGGCCCAAATCCTCCCCTGGTCAGGCCCTAGATCAGCGATCCGATCTATTCCCCCGGACGGTGCCGTCTGAGGATTCTCCGAACGTTATGAGACATGGGGCAACTTTTTGAACAATGTTGTTGGGAAACCAAGTGTTTGGTTTTCAGGGCTCAGATTGGATCATGGTGAGAAGTTGACCAGCGATGGTTATGGGTTTATTAATGTAATGTGCTTTGATTTATTGTAGGCTGGATTTATATCCTAGTGGTCATTAAAGACAGCTCAGAACTCTGATATTGTTAACTTGAAATGTTCCATGTTTGAAAGTTGGAATAGATGGAATTGCCCTGAGTTTACAAATAGGAACTCTGACTCTGAGTGGTATGTTTTATGTTTTTGTACTTTTTCTGGCAGGAGGCCTTAAAATATCGACCTCCGTGTTGGCATTGGCACTGTTGCAGGTTGTTTCACTATTGCACATGCCCCCCCCCTCCCAAGGAGTTGGTGGTTTGAAGAAGGTTGTAGTGCGCCTCTTCGCAAATCTTTGATGCTAAGCAACCTGAAGGTTGGCACGTGGACAGAACAAGCAGTGGGAGAACCCCATTATGACATCAGCATCACATGACCTTCCCAGAAGCCCCCCCATGTTCTCCTTCCGACTCACCAGTAGGCCTGCCGTGAGCGTCTGCCACTACAGCTGGTGAGATGACACTTACACCAGCCGCCGCCAGGATAAATGGGCAGCGGGTGAAATTGAAAGCGACTGGTTCCTTTTGTGGGTTTTCTCCTTGATTGAGCCTTCTCGTGCGCTACTCCTCTCCTCTCAGTCACTCTGAATAAGGGCCTGTGTCAGAGTGAATGAGTCTAATGTAATGTGATAATGCAGCAGGTCACTAAGCCCAGGATGTGGCGAGCCAGCCGGGAGAGGGAGAGGGAAGCCTCTCGCTGGGTGACCAGCCCGACAGGGCTGCTTCTGTCACCACTTAATTAAATCCTAAATGAAATCCAGTCGCTGGCTCGACAGGCTCTTGCTGTCGTTTTACCTCCTCCTCCTCCTCCCCCTCCTCCTCGTCTTCCTTCTCTCAATCCCTCCTCCTCCTCCTCTTTCCCGACCTCCTCCTCCTCCTCTCAATCCCTCCTCCTCTTTCCAATCCCTCCTCCGAGTCTAGTCGGGCTCTGTCTCACGCCGATCCTCTCTGTTTCGCTTGCAGTCTTATACCCCCTCCACTCCTTCCTCTTTGTCTCTCTTCCCATTTCTTTCTTCATCTGCCTCTCTCTTACTTTCTCTCTTTCCTTATCAAATTCTATTTCTCCTTCTCTAAATATCTCTCCATCTCTCTCTTTTTCTCTCACACACTCTCTACTGCAACCTCTCCATCTCTGAATGCCTCTCCTCTCATTTCTTGCTCTCTCCGTCTAGCTATTTGTCTCCCTACTTCTCTCCTTCCCTTTCTCTCTCGCTCTCTCCCTCTCTCATTAGCTCTCTCTCTCCAACCATCCCTTCATTCTCTCCTCCATTCTGTGGCCCATATGCTTTCTCCCTTTACTCGTTTTTCTCTCCCTGAAAATGTGCAAATCTAAATTACAAAATGAAAAATGACTAATGGAAACGCATGAAAACGTTTGATGAAAAAAAAAAAAAAACCCTCTCAAATGTCGAAATAACACTATTTTTGCAGAAGTGTAAAGGAAACACATTTTTCAGTTAGGTGAGTTTGCTGGAATGACTATCGCAAGAAGATAAAACTTGCATGTAATCGCATTGCATCACACATGGAAACACTCACCTTGCGTTACGTGTTTTGTGCAAAGCTGTGATGGAAGCTCTCTTTCTTTCCTCTCTCTCCATCCCTCTCTACAGCCTAGTCTATAGCCTCTACCCCATACTCAGCTCTCTCCATCCCTCTGCAGCCTAGTCTATAGCCTCTACCCCATACTCAGCTCTCTCTATACAGCCTAGTCTATAGCCTCTACCCCATACTCAGCTCTCTCTCCATCCCTCTCTCCCTTCATCCCTCTCTCTTATCCTTTTTGTTGTGTGGCCTATAGGCCCTCTCCCCTGTGCTCATCTCTCTATCCCTCTCTCCCCCTCTCTCTCTTTTTCTTTCTCCCCTCTCTCTCTCCCTCTCTCTGTCTCCCTCTCTCTTTTTCTCTCTATCTCACGTCCATGCTCTTCTCACTGGTCCACTGGTCCTCCTCATTCGGCTGTGTGTAATGGAGGGTGTAGCAGAAGCATCAGCAGCATCCGGGGGCTGGAGGGTCTCCACACGCTTGCTCCAGAGGACCATGAGCCCCGGTCCAAGCCCAGCAGAGTGTGAGGAAGTCGGGTTGGAGGCACAGGCCCCTCCCTGGAGCTCCTACTGGGCCCCATCAAGGAGATGATCTCCCCTCAGGTGGGGACGGAAGGTGTGTGTGTGTGTGTGTGTGTGTGTGTGTGTGTGTGGCTGCATTCACATGGCTGGGGAGATGAGGTGTGTGTGTGTGTGTGTGTGTGTGTGTGGCTGCACTTCACATGGCTGGGGAGATGAAGAGAGGTGTGTGCGTGTGTGTGTGTGTGGGGCTGCACTTCACATGGCTGGGGTGATGAGGAGAGGTGTGTGTGTGTGTGTGTGTGTGTGTGTGTGTGTGTGTGTGTGTGTGTGTGTGATTGTGTGTGTGGCTGCACTCACATGGCTGGGGAGATGAGGTGTGTGTGTGTGTGTGTGTGTGTGTGTGTGTGTGTGTGTGTGTGTGTGCGGCTGTGTGTGCGGCTGTGTGTGTGTGTGGCTGCACTTCACATGGCTGGGGTGATGAGGAGAGGTGTGTGTGTGTGTGTGTATGTGTGTGTGTGTGTGTGTTTGTGTGTGTGTGTGTGTTTGTGTGTGTGGCTCAGGGGTGGAAATTAAAATTTTAAAATGTGACAATCTATCAGCCAATAGCAGATTTCTGGTGAAATTAACCAGCCACTCAATGTTAAAATATGACTTTGTGTCTGAAATCTACCAGCCACTCTCACATTTTACCAGCATTTGGCTGGTGGCTGGTGCTAATTTCCATCCCTGGTGTGGCTGCACTCACATGGCTAGGGAGATGAGGTGTGTGTGTGTTTGTGTGTGTTTGTGTGTGTGTGTGGCTGGGGAGATGAGGAGAGGTGTGTGGGCCTGCTGCTGTTTGTGCTGTAACTGAATCAGCCACAGAACGGGAGGTGACCCAGAGGTGCTATATAGAACCATGCAGGCTTTAATGACCCCTTAGGGGTTCCTTTGATGGACGCTTCAAAATGGTTTAAAGAACCGTTTAGGGGTGGCATATATGAAGCATGCAATAGAACCATTTTTGGTTCTATATAGCACTGTTTTTTTCTAAGAGTGCATCTCTTCTGGAGTGCTAACTTTCTAGAGAGGAGACACAACACTCAAAGGAGCCTCCATAGAAATGCATGGGGGCTAGTTTGTAATGCCAATATGGCAGCAGCCCACACATGTCCCGCCCCTTCCTGTATGCCTCCTCATTCACTTGAATAGGAGAATAGGTGCCCATAACTGCCCAAGGTGCGTTGCAAGATGGCCGCCAGGTGGACTTTCCTTAAAGGACTTTGCTTATGCTTTATACTTTTTCTGTACTTCTATATTGTTTTGCACCTCTGGTTAGACACAAACTACATCTCTTCAGCGCGTTTATAGCTGAACGCCACACAATGGTGGTGAAGTAGGATGTAAATCTAGACTAATGAAGTGCACTCCACATGCCTGCTGGAACACTCGGGAGCAGCTGGGGAGAAATGAAAGAGTGCTGTGTGTGTCGTCTCCAATCCTCCCGCCTCAGCCCGATGTCTGTTTTTTTAGGGGGAAATGCATTTTTAATGAATTAGTTTGTGTTGAGAATCGCATGTCAGTGAGCACAGCTAACAGAGACAACTCATTAAAGATCTCTGTTTTTCAGAAATAAAGACACGCTGGCTTTTGGTGGGTGATGATGGGGATGCCGAGGGCTGGTTATGAACTGAGGGAGGAGGATGAGGAATCATCTCTCCACCACTCGTCAGCAGGAGCTCTTGGAAAAACATGACTCTGTGCAGTGAAGGTTTCCTGTGAGGGAGAACTCCGTATCAGCGTGGCCCATCTCCAGTCCTGATATATCCGGCCTTGGTGCTGGGACTTAAACGCATCACTATTCCGAGAAAGATTGATTTCTGCGCTCATGCTGAAGCAGAAGGTGAATTCATCATCTTCTCCCCTGGTGTCTGGTTTCGGAGTCGGAACTCGGGGGTACGGCTGCTCATCAGTAAATACAGGAATAGGAGTATCAGAGTTTTAGCATTTATCTTGTACCTGAATCTCAAGTCAATACCATCTTCTGTCTGGTTGCCGTGGCATTGGTGTGTAACCTGCGTTGTGTTGCCAACTGTGAGGATCAACCCTGTTAGCCTGGATACCAGACTCTCTGACTTTGCAGAAGTGTCTGAAGTTTGAAACTATTGGCGTTCCTTTAAACCAATCACTAATGTTAAGACTGGTTTAAGTGTCCTTGCTAGATCATTGTGGTGATCACACAGGGTGCCTCTCATTTGGGCTTTAATACACCCTCCCTCGCTCCTCGGGCCTCGATCCTCACTGATCTACATAAAGAATGATGGGGCGAAAACAATGGGATAGTCTATCCAGTGTTAGTTATAGATCAGTGGGAATGCCCCTCGAGGATCGAGCATCGAGGAGAGAAACACCTATAGACTGTTTTTTTTTGCTTCCCACCTGTGGTTCATCACGGCTGATTTCCCAGCATGCCTTTCTTCTCCTCATCTGACCGGCTTCATTAATGGCCTTTCTAGACTGGGCAGCCAATTGGGGCAGCCATGGCCTACTGGTTAGGGCTTCGAGCTTGTAACCGGAGGGTTGCTGGTTTGATCCCCGACCAGTCCATGGCTGAAGTGTCCTTGAGCAAGGCACCTAACCCCTCACTGCTCCCCGAGCGCCGCTGGTTGGGCAGGCAGCTCACTGCTCTGGGTTAGTGTGTGATTCACTTCACTGTGTATTCACTGTGTGTTGTGTGTGTTCGCTAATTTGGTTAAATTGGGTTAAATGCAGAGAACAAATTTCCTTCACTGGATCAAAAAATTATATACTTATATACTTATACTTAGATGTGTTGAGGGGATCAAACACTGCAGAATCCCAACATCAGCATTGGTTATTAGCAACTCTGTTGGGGAGCAGTTACTGTAGATGTTCAGCAGCTGTTATGGACAGCTACGTTTAATTCAGAAATTAGAAATCAGCTTGAGTGATAAATCTGCGAGATGAAATATAAATGGTTGTGTCTCTGCCTCTTGACTGGCTGTAGAAGGTGTTCCATTCATATCACCATCACTGCTGAGCTGGAGGAGATGGACAACATCCTGCAGAAACACACTCCCCTCACTCTGACCCACATTGTGTGTGTGTCTGTGTGTGTGTGTGTGTGTGTGTGTGTGTGTGTGTGTGTGTGTGTGTGTGTGTGTCCAACACACACCCCCTGAGGAGCAGTAACACCTGACTCCCCAAAGCACCAGAGAAGAAACATGGTGAGCAGGACAGCTTTCCGCCCTTGTTCTTCTCTAACCTGCATCTTTAAGAGCCCCTGGAGGTACAGACACACACTCACACACACACACACACACACACACACACACACACACACACACACACACACACGCACACACACACACACACACACGCACACACACACAAAGACACACACACACACACACACACACACACACACACACACACACACACACACACACACACACACACACACCCCTGCCCCCAGAGGAAGGCATGTATTGGACCAGCAGCAGCTGCAGCAGCTCTGAACTGAGCTGTGGAGACTTTTCTTCTGATCTACCCAGCTCACCTGAGACCTCTCACCTGCCCGCTGCTTTACACCTGAGACCTCTCACCTGCCCGCCGCTTTACACCTGAGACCTCTCACCTGCCCGCCGCTTTACTCATGAGACCTCTCACCTGCCCGCCGCTTTACTCATTCATCCGGCGCGTTTGCAGCTCGTCCCGGTTCTGACTCATGTGCGGCGCCGGAGATCGGGTCTATTTCATCACACACACACACACACACACACAGGATCGGGTCTATTTCATCTCTCACCATGGGGAGCAACACACTCCGCCACAGAACACTCATGTCACAAGCACAGCCGAATTTGATGAATTAATCCAAGAAGGCAGTATTTAGTTAAAAAGTTTTTAAAAAAACCCATCAAAATATATATAAACATAAGTCGTCAACATCTATAAGATAACAACTATGCAGATCTGTCATTCATTCACCCCCACATTGAGGGATGAATGAATGAATGAATGAATGAACAGAAAAATTAATAGACAAACAAATTAATGAACTAAAAATTAATGACTGTAGCTTATTAACTAATGAATGTCTTCCTGGGAAAACTTTCACCAAAGCCCCCATTATTTTTTGACAATGGAGTCGTTTCTAGTACTAGTCTTTTTCAGATATCCCCGAAACGTTAGCAGAATCCGTATGTGGCACGTGGCCTATAGGCTGAGCTTTGCAGAACCACGTTAAAATGGCAACGATTTCAGAACCACATTAAAATAGCAATGATTTCAGAGCCATGTTAAAATGGCAATGACGACAGCATTACGTTAAAATGGCAACAATGCAACCTGCCGATGAGAACATTGCGGTTCCCAAATGAGCATTAACCAACTAATGACCATAATAAAGATCCCCCCCAAAGACATGCATGTAGACACTGGTGCAGCACTGATACGACCCGCTGGTGTTCAGACCTGTACATTAGTTTAGAGTTGATGTATCACAGAGGTTCACTCATATTTGTTTTGTTATTGTTCAACCGACTGTAAAACTGGAATGCTGTAACTCCTTGTTTACTTTCTATGGGGGCAGTCATGGCCCAGAGGTCAGATGCCTGTGTGTGTGTGTGTGTGTGTGTGTGTGTGTGTGTGTGTCTGTGAACATCCTTAGCCTATAAAGTGAGTCTGATTCCAAGTGCTGGAGCCACTAAGACTATGCCACACCACAACTCAGTCATGCATGGCGGGTCGTCTCTCTTATACAAGAAGGTAAACAATGGCTGCTTAAACACTCATCTATACTTTCTTTGTTGTTAAGTCGACCAGCAAAAATAAGTAGTCGTGCGGCTATGACTGTGTGTGTGGTCATGTTTGTATGTGTGTGCGTGTGTGTTTGTGTGTGCGTACATATGTGTGTGTGTGTGTGTCAGAGTGTTGTTTTGCAATTGGAGCAGAAGTTTCACTCAGATGAGTTGAGACACAGTTAAGCAACCTGTGGTGTATCCCTCTCCCCAAAGGGACCATCATAATTAGGGGTCTGCACAGGATGGAGCAAGAGAGAGAGTGAGAGCGAGGGAGAGAGAGAGATGGAGAGAGAGAGGGATAGATGGAGAGGGAGAGAGAGATGGAGAGAGCGAGAGAGAGGAAGAGGGAGAGAGAGAGACCGCGAATGAGAGGGAGAGCGTCGTCCAGGCCTATGAGGTCAGAGAAGGCATCGGAGCGAGTGGCCTTCCGTGTCACACACAAAGGCCGTCAGAGCGGGCCGGCTGATTGGTCAGGACAGCGGTTTTGTGCGGACGCAAGAGTCAATTGCCCAGCGCCCCTCCTCGTATGGGAAAGAGACGGAGGGAGAGAGGGAGGTAGAGGCTAGCGTGACAGAGGGAGAGAAGGAGGGAGGGAGGGAGAGAGGGAGAGGGGGAGAAGGGGGGAAGGTAAACAACATGTTGAACAGCACCCTGAAAAGGGAGGGATGGGAAACATCAAATCATCCCTTTGTGGGAAACAGAGAGAGAGAGAGAGAGAGAGAGAGATGAGCAGGGGAGAGGGAGGGTAGAGTGAGAGAAGAGAGAGAGAGAGTGGGGAAACAAGGAAGGAGAGAAAGAAGAAAGGTGAAAAAGAGAGAGAGAGCAGGATAGAGAGAAAGGGTAGCATGAAAGAGAAAGAGGAAAGGTAAGAGAGAGAGAAAGAGAGAGAAGAAGAAGGGATAGCGAGAAAGAGTGGGAAAGAGGAGGGAGAGAAAAAGAGGTGAGAGAGAGAGGGAGAGAGAGAGAGAGAGAGAATAAGGGATAGAGAGGGAGAAAGAGCATGTAGAGAGAGGGGGAAGGTAGGGGGTCCACTTAGCCCTTCCAACCCAAGGCTATATTCAGGATAATACCAATTCAATTCAATTCAAAGGGTGCTTTATTAGCATGACTGTTTGTTACAGCGTTGCCAAAGCTACAGAAGTGATACAAATAACATCAATATCACAAAGGAAAGAAAATATAAATGCATTATACAACATATACACATATGAGCACAAAATAAACAGTAGTGGAAATGGTGGGTAGAGTTGTGTGTGTGTGTGTGTGTACCATTTTTTCTGAAAAGGTCAATTAAGGTCCAGCTATACAGTACATGCTTTTTCTAGAACAGTCCAGACTATCCACATCAGGCATCATATGATGTAACACTTGCACATGTCTTACATCAGCTAAATATCAAGGAAAAACACTAAGCGTATTATTTGTTTTATGTTTTGCCTGTATCTTGCCAGAGGAAGCAAGGTGGGAGAAACATGTTTTAATATTTGTAGTGGGGGGTTGGTTGGTAATCTGGTAATCTGGGAATCACGATGGTGGAATACTCTAGTGCTTGGCCATTTGCAAAAATACATGCACTGACTACAGTGGCGGTTGCTGCTCATTGGAATAGGGGAAGCTCTGCTAAAAATGGTCAACTATTAAATTAATATTATTGCTGCTATATTGTTATTTGAGGGGGAAATATATCCTAACAGTAGCCTAGTATAGACGAATCCGGCGCTGGATTCGTCAGATATGTAGGGTTCTGAGACATTGCAGCTGGCTTGGTTAGATTAGAACTAAGCTTACATTTTACCAGTTCACTTTGGGGGGTTAAATATGCTATTTGGTAGTCTACTAGAGTTATAGTACGTGACTATTCTACATTCATATGTCTTGCTGTTTTATTTGGAATCTCCCTTGGTGGGGAATGCTATCAAATAGCTTATAAAATTCAAGTAAACATTAGCAATTTAGCCAAGCAACACAGTTATTATAGCGAGCTATGTGGCTAGCCTACAACTTAGCCTAAATACACAACTGAAACAAATGCAACTCACGAACTCTGTAACTCCATATTACGGTTTTATTGATAGGATATGTTGTGTACAACATGCAATAGAATTATTAAAATTTGAGCCTTGCCTCTCGAGTTCACCTGCCAACCCTGTAAGGTTCCGTAACTTTCACGCATCCCTGAACTTGAAACCAGAGCCCGTCTCTGTTGAAACTTCCTGTGCAATCGCGAAATATGCTTGTCAATCAAAAAAAATACGGTTCCTCCAATCATCATACAGAAGCTCGGCATCCGAGCCATCCCACTGTCCCATTCACCCCCAGAGAGGCCGGGCTTCCCTGGATATGACGATTTTGCGGCGTTTATCCAATATTAATCTAGCTTTTCCTGCACTAAGACCAGCCCACTCCGTAGTGCCATCGAAGTCCAGTGAGGCCGAGCCTCTATGGGGATTTTAATGGATCGTGTCGTCACAGCAATGCATTAGACGTGCGAAATCACGATAGATGACAGGCAAAACCTTGTTGCAAAACGAAACTATAACGATATAGCCATGAAGTTGAACACGTTTTTAGCATGTTCTAGTTGGAATATTAGGCTTGCTAATGTAGCTCATAGCCTAATAGGCATTATTTCATGCAATTTTCCGTGATATTTTAGAGGAGGCTGAGCCT
>NC_084996.1:23693059-23710559 GCF_963854185.1 Sardina pilchardus | reverse complement strand
ACACACACACACACACACACACACACACACACACATTCCCTTCATTGTTACAGTAGGTCGAGGTCTTGTTGTGTTTGCTGCATGCTTTTAAAGTGTGTAGCCTCAAGGTTGTTGTGTTGTGTTGAGAGGAGCGCGAGGCGCAGAGACAGTAGCGCGCTACACATAGCCATTGTCCTCCGTAACACACACACACACACACACACACACACACACACACACGTTTGCACGCACAGTAGTGCGCTACACATAGCCATTGTCCTCCGTAATTTGTTCCGTCGGATTCTGGGATTACTGCGATTATGTGGTGGCTTCCTGTGGGAAGGCTTTGGGATACCAGAATCATGACACCACAGAGCCGTCTCTCCCCCTCATCCTCACTCAGGAGATCAGGCAGCGCCGCACGCCCACACAATGCTGCCACCTAGTGGCCACAAAGGGATAAAGTGTTCCCTGGAGTTGCTTTTACACACTACACATTGCTAACACACTGAAATGACACGCATAGCACAATTATTTAAACGGACACACAGAGAGCAAAACCTCTTCTCAAATCTCCAAAAGTCTTTCTGCTTTACACACACTTTGCAATTCAAAATGATACTTTTTAAATGCACTGAACATGGTTCTCTGCATAAGACACAACATAAAGTCACATGTTTGAGAGAGAGACAATATATGTGCCATATGGCCGAACACCGCAATAGTTAATTTTTACCACTTCAATCAGGAAGGAAGCACTATGAAAACACCACAGATGAACACCTTTTTTTTTACAACAAAAATTAAGCCACTAAACCTGGGGTTGCTTTTAAGGGGAAATGTGGATTTTGGTCTCATGGTCTAATTTGAAATGATGGATAGTCTGTTGAATGGAGCACATGTGTAAAGGTGTTGTGTCTAAAGATAGAGTACTGGACTATGACCATAAGCAGCTCCCACAGCCATAGCTGGATCATCATGGCCACCTCTATGTGAAAAGTACCTGTGTTGCATTCTGGTCATGAAAAAAACCCCACTATACATTTATTTAAATCACTTTGAATAAATAATCACTTACTTCGCCACACCGACTACTGGTATGAAAACAAGGAAAGTTGGATTTGAATTTTGCCCATATTCACATGATGACTTGTCTTTATAAACCATGGAAACAAGATCATTATTGTGCACTAGCACTTTATTGTGCACTGCACTTTCGTATGCACTAGCACTTTACTGTGCACTGAACTTTAAATGTGCATTAACAATGCACTTTAAGCATCAAGATGCACAGCTCTCCTCTTGCACTTACATCCAGAGGTGGAAAACAACAGCTTCAGTGAGTAATTTTGCCCATATTCACATGATGACTTGTCCTTATAAACCATGGAAATAAGATAACTAGTGTCCTTGATAACGTGTTATGAAATTCATAGTATTTAAACCACTTTAAATAAATAATCACTCACCACTAAATATTGCCCATATTCAGCATTGAGTTGTCCTATAAACCATGGAAACAACGTCACTTCAGAAAGCAGTGTCTTTGACAGCATGTTATGAAATGAACAGTATTTAGATGTAAGGGCTCAGTTTGAGTGATAGCAGTGTTTTGCTATCACTCATTCTAGAGCAGATCAGGTGGGCTAAGATGTCTCATGTCTGATCTTCTAAGGTTCCTGATTTAGCCAATGTTCCTGACATTCTTGCCAGTTCAGTAAAAAATATCACGACTAGTGACTAGGCCTGTTGGAACGAGAGAGGTTATGCACGATCATCTGCTTGCTGGAGAGGCTGATGAAGGAAGGAAGGAAGGAGGGGAGATTTTAATGGCTTTATATCCTCATTCCTCACACCTGGATGTGCTGGCATCTACGTGTATCGAAACCCACTGAACCGTGACACGTGACAAACCCCTGGTGTATCCTCGTTCCACAGACTGACTGGTGTCTTGCTGGACATCAGCATGTTTCAGTTAGACTCCAGGGCCTGGCTCACAATACCAGGCCAAAGCTGATTTTTTTTTTAAAAATTGTCACTTTAGGTGACACATATCTGATGTCTGAACTGTAGATTATTAGCACATTAGTCTGGGGAGTCTGCGCTATAGTAGACCTACTACCGCACAGGAGGCATGGTCAATGGGCATAGTTCAAATGACTCTCTACACATTTGGATAGTCCTTCAACCAGTTAGACCAATGATCCGGGTGCACCTGGTGGATAAGCCAGTTTGTGATTGGTTCCAGCAGACGTGGACAGGGAGCAGGAGAGATAAATGTGCAGGTTTCCAGCCTGAGCTGCAGGGAGAAATCTAAATGGCCGGCAGATCAGGCTGGGTTTACCCAGTCTAGTGAACACACACACACACACACACACACAGATCAGGCAGGGTTTACCTAGTTTATACTGTATGAAATGTGCAAGTCACATGCAATCTAAGCATATCTATTCTGAATACAGGTATGATGTGCAGTGTGACATGCAGTCTGTCCAGTTAGGTCAGAATACATGCCACCTTCACATTCTTCCACATGCTAGCTAGCACCTACCTCTTCTCAATGAGACGTGGTGTGGGAACCAAGCGTTCATTTTCTCGTATTTGAATGAATGCTCAGATCCGTTTATTGGGCGCCACGGATGTCTATTCAAATGTGTCTGGGCATAGCTCATCATCGTCTTGCTTTCCCCCCTGTTCTGTGATTGGTCCCCTATCTGAGGCAAAAATTCAGGCTGCCTTTAAATAGCAGCGTGAATCAATTCGCGCACAAGGCAGCATGGAAACACGCAGGCTACATTCTAGACGGAAATTCGTCAATTTTGCAACAGTTAGCAGAATTTCGAATTTTGAAATGGCAGAATTCCAAACATTTCACTGCACTCTGTCTGACTAAAGAGAACTATGAAGATCAAGATAATAGGGCGTTTTCTTCAGTTCTATATTCACCTTATTCCACCATGACCATTTCAGAAATGTATTTTCTTCCTCTTTGTGTGCAAACATCCGGTCAGCTACTGTAGTTAGAGTGAATAAGCTTCGTTGGATAATGCGGCGGAAAAAAATAAAGGCTAACTTGGGAGGAAATAGAAAATGCCGTCAGGAAGTCAGATGGCATGATTGTACTTAGCCACCCAAAGCTATTCACCATATGGAGTAGTTGACGGGTAGATGATATGCGCCAGTGGTCATCTCAAAAGGACTCTGCAATCTCAGTGCATCGCAATGGATGTACTGCTGAATGGGACGTTTAAACACACAGCGGATCATTAACATTATTGTGTGCAGAATAAGGTCGATAATATAAGATGACCAGATGTCCGAGACCAAAACTGGGGACATGATCCCAGTTTTTCTGCATTTTCCCGGGGACAGGCAACCAAAAACGGAGACTGTCCCCTGAAACTGGGGACGTCTGGTCACCCTAAAGTATAGGTGGCTTGAGTTCAGCCCTGTTGTCCATAACAGGGCCTCTCTCCCTCTAGCGCTCTCTTGTGGCAGGGAGTCTAAACGGAGGGCTGTATCTCACATGTCTGCTACGCATGAGTAACAGGTGAGTTTCAGATAGTCACCCGTCGCCACCTAAGAGTTGTGATTGGCTCTGCTCCACGTCCAGCAGAGGAACCTGCTTATCTCACCTGGTCTCCCAGGTGTGTACGATATTATCTCACTTGCATGGTCTACCAGGTGTGTACGATATTCTCAAGTCGGAAAATTTGCAAAGAATGCAGAAGAACCAGCATCAACTGACCAGAGAGTCAAACAGACTTTGATTTAGTAGCATCCAAATGTCAGGATGCCGCCAGTTGAAAAACTTGAAAACTCACACCTTTCTCTCAAACGGAAAACACACACAAAACACAACAAATACAATTGTATTCCTTTTATTTTAACATGTATTGTCTGACTAGTGCGTAGGAGCTACAGATTGGATAGATATCCTATGATGTAATATCCTGTGACATGAACACTCACTGAATGATAGATGATTGAATGGTAAACGGAGCATGAGCTGCTTGGCTGACTAGGCGCACGGGTACACAATGGGTTCACAATGCTCAACTGACTCTAACCATGTGAATGCCAAAGCAGAACTGATTGAGATTCCTTCAGTTCATCACATTCAGAAAAAGCCACAGGTCTAATTGTTGGGAACGGAATGTCACCGGACTTGCTAGAGTTGGGACCCATCACCATGAGAGGTACAGTATCTCTCAGATAAGAACACCGAGTAACGAATGCAACATGACAGCAACCACATGTGTTCATTGTTCATTCAACGAGTAACGAATGCAATGTGACAGCAACCACCTGTGTTCATTGTTCCTTATCATGGGAAAAGTCTGAAACAGGCGATCACACGTTTATCTGTACAAAGACGAACCACTGAAAAGTTTGACGACCAGTGTTTTAACAATGACGACCAAACGGAAAAGCAATCATGGCGTCACAAAACAGCACCTGAAATGGTTCTGACTGGCATCAGGCTGCTACAGATGGTTCTTGATATCGGAGGAGCAAAAATGTGTAACCCTGTTTGTAAATCTGCTCATTACAGACTTACTTGGTGTTTTAAAGCCCCCAACAGGGAGAAAAAGGAAGGCACTAGGCTTTAGGGTTAAGGTTAAGGTTAGGTGTTAGGTTAAGGCTTAGGGTTAGGGTTAAGGTTAAGGTGAGGTGCCTTGAAGTCGATGGTCTCAATGCTGCCTTGAAGTCGATGACGGGGGCTTAAAACTCCATCGGACTCGTACAGAAGACTCAGCAGACACAGCAGACTGTTACAGTAACTCCAGCAAAGCAGCACCTACGGAGCACACCTCGGTCCCCATAAGGTGTCTGTCCCCATCTCTGATGCTCACTCTGGTGCATAGCAACACCTCGGTCCCCATAAGGTGTCTGTCCCCATCTCTGATGCTCACTCTGGTGCAGAGCAACACCTCGGTCCCCATAAGGTGTCTGTCCCCATCTCTGATGCTCACTCTGGTGCATAGCAACACCTCGGTCCCCATAAGGTGTCTGTCCCCATCTCTGATGCTCACTCTGGTGCAGAGCAACAGCTTGGCCTCTGCACATGGACCCAGATACAGGCAGACCACACAGACATGGCATAGACCTTCACATTTTCATACACACACACACACACACACACACACACACACACACACACACACACACACACACACTCAGACACATGCCAAATTGCCAACATTCTCTCTCTCTCACACACACACACACACTCTCTCTCCCTCACATACACCACACACACACCAAATTACCAACACTCTCTCTCAATCACTCACTCACACTCACACACACACACACACACACACACACACACACACACACACACACACACACACACACACACACACCCACCCACCCCATCACACCATGAGTGTGTCTGTCCTCTGGCTGCTCTTCTTCCCAGTGCTGGAGTTGATCCTGCCACTGCTGCTGCTCCTGCCCAGTGACCCCCCCCTCCCCCCCTTCCCCCCACTGCCCCTGCTGCTGCTACTGCTCCCACTCCTGCCCCTCCCCGACAACAACAACTGCCCCCTCATCCCACCGCCCCTGCTCCCCTGCCTCAGCAGCGCCCTCCTCTGGTCCCCCGCCGCCGCCGCGCCCATCATCTCCTGGTCAGCAGCGTCCCTCTGCCGCAGCGTCCTCTTGAGGCGGCGCCACTTGAGGTAGACGTGGACGAGCTCGGCCAGGCTGAAGAGCGCGGAGAGCAGCCCCACGGCGAAGTAGAAGCAGAGGAAGACGGTCTTCTCCATGGGCCGCGAGGTGAAGCAGTCCACCGTGTAGGGGCAGGGGAAGCGGCTGCAGGGGTACTGCGCCGCCACCCGGAACCCGTACAGCGCCCACTGGCCCACCAGGAAGCCCACCTCCGCCAGGAAGCGGAAGCCCACGTTCAGCATGTACAGACGCATCACTCGGGGGTCCTCCTGGGGGTTCTCCTCCTCGCGTCGCCGCACCAGCGACTTCCTGCTGCCTCGGACGTCATTGGTGCTGCCGCCTGGATTGGGATTAAGATGTTAGCTTCGTTTCTCACACAGTTTCTTTGACAGCATATAGCACTCTATTCATGATGCTACTGTACCACACTACCACCAGAAACTAGAGAGTATAGTTGAGATTAAGATGTTAGCTTCATTTCTCAAATCAAACGAGAGTACAGCACTCCTAGTCATTTGTTTAACTTTTTATTGCCGGTGAACAACAACTTTTGGGCACAAGCACCCAGTTATTAGCCTAATATTTTGTGAGTTGAGCGCGTTCTATGAACTCTACAGCTTCCTTTCTCACCCAGTTTCATTGACGGCATACAGCACTCTATTCATGATGCTATTGTACCAAACTACCACCAGAAACTGGAGAGTATAGTTCCGTGTCAAATAAGCCTAGAAAATCGCCATGTTTCATGTTCCGTTAGTCTTAGTACACTTTCTAACTTGAGAAGAGAAGTTTTAAATGAGAAAATTACCGGAAATCTTAGTCACTTTTAAGCATGATGCTAGCAGGCAAGATGCTAATGGTCTAATACGATTCAATGATCTACAGTATGCTAGGCTGGTGCTAAAAGTGGTATCACCAGACTCAGAGAACGGCTGGATGAACTGGAGAAAGGTATTGTCAATTGAAAATCAATTGTTTAACTCGTGGGGACTGGGGAGGTGGACAATGAGTGTATTCCCTAAATGGTGGAATATCCCTTTAATGAGTTGTTAGTACCTTGTTGCTAGGCCTTGGTCTTAAGTAGTAATAAGTGGTTGTTACCTTGTTGCTAGGCCTTGGTCTTTAGTACGTAGTAATAAGTGGTTGTTACCTTGTTGGTAGGCCTTGGTCTTTAGTAGTAATAAGTGGTTGTTACCTTGTTGCTAGGCCTTGGTCTTTAGTAGTAACTAGTGGTCCGTACCTTGTTGCTGGGCTTTGGTCTTTAGTAGTAATAAGTGGTTGTTACCTTGTTGCTAGGCCTTGGTCTTTAGTAGTAATAAGTGGTTGTTACCTTGTTGCTAGGCCTTGGTCTTTAGTAGTAACTAGTGGTCCGTACCTTGTTGCTGGGCCTTGGTCTTTAGTAGTAATAAGTGGTTATTACCTTGTTGCTGGGCCTTGGTCTTTAGTAGTAATAAGTGGTATTACCTTGTTGCTGGGCCTTGGTCTTTAGTAGGAATAAGCGGTTATTACCTTGTTGCTAGGCCTTGGTCTTTAGTAGTAACTAGTGGTCTGTACCTTGTTGCTGGGCTTTGGTCTTCGTGTGTCGGTGCACAGCATACATGAGGAACAGCATGGCGGGCGTAGAGATGAGCACGATGTGGAACACCCAGAAGCGGTACTGCGAGATGGGGAAGGCCTGGTCGTAGCACACCTGCTTGCAGCCGGGCTGCGCCGTGTTGCACTCAAACTCCTCCTGCTCGTCCTCGAACAGGTCCGTGGCCACGGTGCCCAGGATGACGATGCGGAACACCAGCATGATCTGCAGCCACAGGCGGCCCAGCAGCGGAGAGTGCGTCTGCATGGCCTCGAACAGGCCGCTCAGGAAGCCCAGGTCCGCCATGGCGGCGCCCCCCGACCCAACCTCAGCTCACTTGAGCTCAACTCAGTTCAGCTCGATGTTGTTGACTTGTACAGCGCCATTAACAATAACCATGGTCTCAGTTCAGCTTGATGTTGTTGACTTGTACAGCGCCATTAACAATAACATGGTCTCAGTTCAGCTTGATGTTGTTTACTTGTACAGCGCCATTAACAATAACATGGTCTCAGTTCAGCTTGATGTTGTTTACTTGTACAGCGCCATTAACAATAACATGGTCTCAGTTCAGCTTGATGTTGTTTACTTGTACAGCGCCATTAACAATAACATGGTCTCAGTTCAGCTTGATGTTGTTTACTTGAACAGCGCCATTAACAATAACATGGTCTCATAGCGCCTGAGCCTTCCTCATACCTCAGCCACAGGTCAGACGTGCTTCATGGATACATCCACAGTGTGTGTGTCAATAAAGAAAGACATCAATGACTAAGAGTGTGTGGCAGCCAGGTGTCCGCAACTCAAGCTCAACATGAGGGCCTCTGAACACGGAAGGTTCACTGCGTCAGGAGGAGGGGTTCACTGCGTCCATGTTGCCTCACTCTGGCAAGCGAAAGTGTGTCGATTCTTTCAGCCCAAAGAGTCAAGCGCTCAGAGTAATGGAGTCATCCTCACAGGTGCAGGTGTTGAAGCACAACAGTGAGAGCCCTGGTCAGCCCTGGGGGGGGCACTGGGACGGGGGGGTGTCTGCTGCCCCACAGGCCGTCTGGTAGAAGCCCTCCACACTGCTCTGACCTGCAGGGCACAGAGATGGATGATGAGTGATGGAAGTAAAGGAGCCATATAATAAAGGAGCCATATAATAAAGGACCCATATAATAAAGGAGCCATATAATAAATAGCTAACCCTAGGACCCATATAATAAAGGACCCATATAATAAATAGCTAACCCTAGGACCCATTTAATAAAGGACCCATATAATAAATAGTTTTCACCACTTTGGTTGTGCGTTTAGCGCTTCATGTGTATACATGTAGATAATGACTCATAATAACACATCACATCCCTGCAGATGACAATGACGAGACGCCCTTTCCCTTTGTTAGGACACACACAGGCTTGTTGGACTTGTTGGACACAACATGTTGGACTAGACAACTTGTTGTGTGTTAAGTGCTTGTGTATACGTGTGCTATAGATTACGACTCAGAGTGACACATCACACCCCTGCAGATGACTATGACGAAATGCCATTTTCCCTTTGTCAGGACACACACAGGCTTGTTGGACTTGTTGGACGCAATATATTGTACTAGATAACCCGGGCAACGTAGGCCTATATTTAGTCACAATCGAAACTCAGAAACTGAATTTCTGGCCGCACGCCCCCCAGATACAAGAAACCTGTATAAGCTCAGGGGTACAGATAAAGCATTGAGCATGTCAACATGTTTTTCACTACGTATACTTCTAATGAGGCTCATTACATTTTCACCAGACATTAGTATTAACTTAGGTAATCCACACATATTTAAAAAATCCTAACATTAATGTTCATAAGTAGAGTTATGAGTGAAAAGGTGGAATTGCACAGGAAAAAAATATTGAACATGCTAAGACAAAACAGTAAAGGCAAGGAATGGCAAGGAACAAGCTGGAATAGTTAGAGAGTAATCATCCCTCCTATCTGTCCAAATTCATATAAGCAGGGTTGGTCCATACTGATGGGATATACAAAGGTTTTTTATTACCAAGGTGTCGCACATAGCCTGGAAAATCCAGACCCTGGTAATCTAGAAAGAGTAAGGGTCTGGCCACGAATAAAGTAATGGCCCAACTCGAGGGGCGGCACCAAGCATGCATTTGAAAATCTCACTGCACGCAATTGGATAACACTACGACCAATGACTGATTCCAGACTTCGACGCAATTGGATGACACTGGCAAACTTCTGGCAATATTCTCTAGTGAACTCATTTGTTTACCATAAATAACCCACAAGTTTGCTGCAAATCTGCCACAAACATTTAACTTTTTGTAAGGGAATACTTCCCTGCTGTATTTCTTGTTTATTTCTAAACACTGCAAATTCACTCAGCACCAACTATAGGCACCGAGAAACGTAGAAAAAAAGACATTTCAAGAACAAGGAAAGTGCTTGACATTTTCCGCACACATGTCTGCAGAGGCTAACTCAATATGTAATAATATAATGTTGCATAACTGCATGTTGTTATTTATGATTATGAGCGCCTAATCAATAAGAGTGACTTAGAAATTAACAAAAGAAAAGTACAAAAATATCATTTGTTGGTTGGAAACATTTTTGAAAAACATTTTTGCATCCTTCAGTCAGTCATTTTCATCCTCAAATTGCCATTTCATTTGTAAGACTTTATTACACAATACTGTGGGCAGTAAACTGAACCACACCAGGACATGACACAATTGACCTTTCGCCAGTAGCGTTCTAATCACATCCCCCAGTATAATGTCGAAGAAAGCAGAGAATTATATCTAATGTCATTAATATTAATATTGATATTGAGATTGAGATTAATCTTATAGATTTGAGAATATCATATTTTAGAAATGGAGGGAGTTGAATATATGGCTCAAGTTTCCGTCAAACAAATATATAGCTGACGTCGAACTCATGATAGTTATGGTTATGGTATTTAGCAGACGATTTTGTCCAAAGCAACATACAAGTAACAATAATACAGCAGATAAACTTAAAAGGTGGTAGGCCTAATAGCCTACACTCTTAAACTAATTCGTCCTTATGACACAGAGATGTGTTAAAAAAAATAATGCAAGTTGTGTTATTTTCAACACATTCGTTTTAAAAGTGTACATTAAGGAGAATAGCAATAAACAGAATAATGTCAATTCAATCAATAGCTTAATGAAAATAACTAAAAGCTAGATAATATAAACACCATAACGCATAAATGCTTAGTAAACTGTGCATGTTGAACTTGACTTGACTTGTGCATGTTGAACAGATATGCCTTTAGACCCCTCTTGAAAGACCCAAAACTACCACCGGCACGGAGAGCACTGGCAACTCATTCGACCAACGGAAACCACTGAATCTTGAATTTGAACTAGCGTTTATGGCTGGTCTACAGACGCGCATCAGAAGACCGCAGTGGGGATGAGGTTATACATCACTGAATAAAGATAGCAGGGAGCAGAACCAGTCAGTGTCCTATAGACCAAAGTGAGAGATTTACATTTACTTTTGGCTACTATAGGGAGCCAGTGCAGAGAGACTAGGAGAGGAGTTTCATGTGTCCTCTTTCTGAATGAGTTATAACGATCTTACTACACAAGCAGGTAGGCCAACTAACAGTGAATTACAGTATAGTCCAGTTTGGAGATAACCATATGGCCTTCAAGGGATAGGTTAAACAAAAATACATAAATAGGCTAATGATATTTCAAGGTTTCATTCTCAAGTCCTCGTGCACCATCGAGCTCAACTTGATAGTGAAACTAGCCTACCTTTAGTTTAATATTTATGAGGGTCATTTCACGAAATTAGTTAACATATATCAACATTAATTAAAGCGATGTGGTCGACCGCGCTTACCTGTTCCTCTCATGTCAAACACCTGTTGCAGTCGAAATCATAGCAATGACATTCCACAGACGCACCGCGCGTATTTTGTTCCCATGTGCCCTCGCGGTTGCATTCTGACTCCACGTCTCTGATGCAGCGCTGTTGCTGACAGCCCTGTCTTGATGCACGTTTCCCGTTGACAATGCTATGAGGAATACTGTACACGCACAACGTGAGTTTATTTGAGGGTAAAGTTATTTCTATTTACTTTTAAAATCCGTTTGAAATGTAATTAAATACTTTACGAAGGTTTTGCTCATTTGTTAAAGTAAATAAGCATACTTGCCTCTTCATATTCCTGTGTGAGTAGCCTATGTGTGTGGAGTGTGTGTGTGTAATGGGGGGGGGGGGGGTCATGGGTTTGATTTTTAAGAACATTTATTTTGAATAATGATGATGCAGTATGGCTGAGCGAGAGCGGCACGTGCGTCTCTTGAAGGCATGTACTCCCTGCTGAAAAAACCAGCAAGAAACCAGCTTAGGCTGGTAGCTGGTTTTAGCTGGTTTTAGCTGGTCTTTGCCCAAAACACAGTTCTTATTGCTGGTCTTTGCTGGTGTAGCTGGTTAGGCCACCAGCTAGACATGCTGGCGTGACCATCTGAGGAAGCTGGTCGTGCTGGTGTGACCAGCCTGTCGTTTGGGATACAGCTGGTTTAAGATGGTCATGCTGGTGACCAGCCTGTCCAGCTTGACAAAGATGGTCAAGCTGGTTTTCTAGAATGACCAACATAAGCTGGCGTGGCCAGTAAAAACCAGCAATGTAGACCAGCAACACCAACTAAAATGACCAGCTTAAGGTGGTACGACAATCAAAACCAGCTGAATTACCATCATAAGTAAAGCTGGGTAAACCAGCTGAAGGTGTGTTTTCGCGAGAGTTTTGCTGGTCTAGCTGGTTAACCATCAAAGGGTGGTCAAACAAGCTGGTTAACAAGCTGGTCAACCAGCAAACCACCTTTAGCTGGTCAGGCTGTTTTTTTCAGCAGGGCTGGCTGTGTTCCAATTTGCATACTTGTGTTCTTACAATACCTATGAGTGCATACTTGTGTTCTTGCAATACCTGCCATGAGAGCACTAGGGTCAGGGCGCCACAAATGGGCCGGGACGTGCGCAAAAAACTAGATGTACCACATAGCATTCTGTGGGTGTGTGTGTGTGTTCGCTTGTGAGTGTTTCGGGGAACATGGTGTGTGTGTGTGTACACAGTACGTGCATGTGTATGTGTGCATGTGTAGGCCTAGGCCTACTGTGTGTGCATGTCTTGATTGATGTTCGTGTGTGTGTGTGCGTGCATGTCTTTATGTGTGTGTACATTCGTGTGTGTCTGTCTTCATGTGTGGGTGTATGTGTGTACGTGCATGTGTCAGTGCATGCTTTGAACAAACATCATTCTCTATCAACATTTCATCACCACTGCAAATGAGTGGTTAAGAGATGGGTTGAGATGGCCACTAAAGACCAACATACTCAAAACATGTGGTCATCCAAGGCCCTACGGTTCTCAAGATATTTACAGAAAACGGGCCATCCTGCCCTCCTTTTGGGGGTCCGGTGCGGAAGGGGGAGCGATGGATCAAAACAAAAATCAATGGTTCCATGTCATCGTTTTGGGGCTACATTCGATTCGAGCAACAGCTTTCAGTGTCCCGGGAATCACTGAAACAAAATGACTGAAGAAAAAAACTGAGCCGTTCATAATAAATCAATAAATAAATGCTTCTGGAGTGCATGTGAGTTTCTCATGCTCACTAGAAACAATCTAGCGCACACAACAACAAGCTCACAAAAAATATCTTGTGGGCATGCAAAAGTTTCTGGTACTTCACCAGAAACCAATTTTGCACCTTTTTGTCCCTTTAGGGGCTCTGTAGATGACACAGTCTGGCACCATGCACACACCAGCAAAGATTATTTGGCAGAGCAAGATATTTGAGGAGCCACATCTGGGAACATGAATCGCACAAGGGATATCTTGCTTTGCTTAAAAATCTTTATCGCCACATAGCCAGTGTAAACGAGACATTAGTCTCAATACTTTGTGTCCTCTTGAATAACTGAAATTGTTCTGTTCCAACTCCAGAGTTCGAGGCTTGACAGACGACCATGCTCTGCAGATCAACATCAATGCGTCATGGCATCTCAGTCAGATCAACACGGATAGCATTTGCGTTCAACGTGAGAGTACCACAATGTGTCCAAAGGGGAAATGCCAGTGGTCTTAAGTAATCAGTGATATCGGGAGCCTAAATGGTGTTTATTCTGGCGGGCACCTCTTCAAAGCCCCCTGCTAATTACAGGAAGAGTCCGTTTTCGGCCTGGCAGCACTTAACACGCACTTCTAACGACATCAGACGGGACGGGGAAGGGGTCACTGGAGACACTTATGACGTAACTATGCAGGAGACTAGTGATTGAGCACTGTGGAGAGTGCACGCTCAACAATCAAATGCAAGTTTAAAGTAACTAGAAATTGTATATCAACCTTGAGCCACGCGAGTCCGTTACAGTATGGTCATCGTATCTCTGAGGTGCAGGACGCTCCTCCCTCCCCCTGCTTCAGAAGCTAGACCACATGGGCATTCAGGTTGGCCCGATGATGATCGCATTCCACAACTATTAGCTTGTGAATATATAAGAAAATAAGTTGCATGCATTATGCATAAGTTGTGCATTTTTGCTTCAAATGTAAAACATCAAAGTGTGTATAAACGTTTAAGTTAAAAACGTTTAGGTTCGAGTTTGAGGTCATTGAACTGGTTTTATGAGAAACTGAACAGAATTACTAACAGTCATGAGGACGCAAGTAAGTCACAAATAACTAGTTTTATTGAAAAACGTACGTATAAAAACAAACAGTAAATAGGATACAACATATGAAATATTTACAGGACAAGACAAACGAGCAAAACAATGTGAGAGAGACAGACTCAGTGCAGAGAGAGACTAAAAGAGACTAAAAGCCAAAGTCGGAGTCGGAGTCCGAGTCGATCTTGTAAGTGGCGGCCTTCTTGGCTCGGCTGGGTTTACTGCGCTCCACCACTGGGGAGTTCGTCTCAAGGGCGAAACTTTCGTCGTCGCTGTCAGCGTCCCACTTCTTGGTTTTCTGGAGGACAAAAAGAGTGGGGTGAGTGTGAGGCAGCCGTTACAGCTGCCCGCAGGCTGGCCAACATCTTCTGACCAGAACAGTGTGTGTGTGTGTGTATGTGTGTGTGTGTATGTGTGTGTGTGTGTGTGTGTGTGTGTGTGTGTGTGTGTGTGTGTGTGTGTGTGTGACTAGGCTGGCCAACGTCATCTTCTGACTAGAACAGTGGAACTATTCCGGACACAATACGCTGAGCAAATTGATTAATTAATTGATTAACTAATATCTTGAGTATAAATGAAAGCAAGGTTTCAAAGGAAAAGGCTTTAAATAGTACAAATAAACCAGTAAAGATTTGATACAATAACACCACTCCCACAAGATGCAATTTCAACGTGTTAACACAGAATAAATATGAGATGCAAACGGCCGTTTGAAAACCGGTAAACACGTCCTCGTCAACGCACCTTCCCAGCGCCACCCATCTTGCCCTTGATGCGGGCCATGAGGCCGCCGGAGTCGCTCTCAGAGTCCGAGTCTGAGTCCAGCACTGGCTTCCTCTTGCGATTGGCTGCTGCCTTTGCAGCGGGCGGGGCAGGCTCTGATTCGCTGGAGCTGGTGGGTCCCGCCTTTTTGGCTTTGGGCTTGGAGAGCGCGTCCATGATGGAGGGCTGAGCAGCGTCTGTCAGGGGAGCAGGCCATATCCCGTGTTAGACATACACACAGACACACACACACAAACACACACACACACACGGGATCCAGAGCGCGAGTGCAACTGAAAAAAATCTAGGTTGCACTGGTGCACCTGACGTTGCTTGGGTGAAAGCATGCATTTCTTTCGCAAGTTTTCGTTGTAAACTATGTGTGCAATTTTAACAAACAGTTTAGAAATCACACATCACACACACACACACACAGAAGAGAGGCAGAGGGCCATACCTGTGGCTTTCTTCTTGGGGGCAGCAGTGGACTTCTTGGCAGCGGGCTTTTTCGGGGCGGCCTCTTTGGCCACAGGTGCTGGTTTGGAGGAGGGCTCCACTGCACTAGGCTTGGCTGGTGGAACAAGCAGGCAAACACACATACGTTAATAGTTGACACAGACTGTGTCATTGGTCATCCGTCAGTACGGTGGCGTACAGCCTATCTGTGTTATTATGGTGGCGTACAGCCTGTCTGTGTTATTATGGTGGCGTACAGCCTGTCCGTAAGTACGGTGGTGCAGACCTGCCACCTGTGAGCGCGGCAGTGGGCCGAGAGGCAGACAGGAAGCACACTTACCGGCAGCTTTGCTCGGAGCCTTGGGTTTTGGGGCGGCTTTAGTCACCACTTTCTTCCTGCAGAGAGGGAAAGAGGGAGAGAAACAGAGAGACAGGGAGAGAAAGAGAGAGAGATCCTTTATTACAAAACATTAACTAGTGAATTGGATTGATTGAAGAGACAGGAGGGAGAAACTCATGTGAAGGAGGAGACTAATGAACAAGAGCGAGATGTCTCCTGTGAATGAGACTAGTGAAAGAGTGAGATGTCTCCTGTGAAGGCCACTAGTGAAAGAGTGAGATGTCTCCTGTGAAGGAGACTAGTGAAAGAGTGAGATGTCTCCTGTGAAGGCCACTAGTGAACGAGTGAGATGTCTCCTGTGAAGGCCACTAGTGAAAGAGTGAGATCTCTCCTGTGAAGGCCACTAGTGAAAGAGCGAGATCTCTCCTGTGAAGGCCACTAGTGAAAGAGTGAGATCTCTCCTGTGAAGGCCACTAGTGAAAGAGTGAGATCTCTCCTGTGAAGGCCACTAGTGAAAGACAACATCACTCAGTGAGAGCCACTCACTTTGGGGGCGGGGCCACGGCGGGAGAGTCCACATCACTGTCCTGCCGAATCGGCTCGGGAACGAAGTCTTCGTCGTCATCCTCATCGCTGATGACCATCGCCTTCCCACCTTTCCCAGAGGGTCTCACCACAGAGTCATCATCATCATCATCTTCATCATCATCTTTATCATCATCGCTGGAGAAGACGAACTTGGGAGCAGCAGCTACAGAGAGAGAGAGAGAGAGAGAGAGAGAGAGAGAGAGAGAGAGAGAGAGAGAGAGAGAGAGAGAGAGATTTTAGTATATTATCATCATTGTGTATCGTTTTCCATTGACCGGCTTTTTGAACTTATCATATTATTTGCCTTTATATTCTTCTGTTCTGGCAAAGCTTGCACCTCCAGTTGTGCTAATAAAGCTTATGGGGTTGAATTGACTTGTGCAGAGAGGACAGACCTCATGACCTGTTGACCCTTGGCTGGTAGACCACGATGAGGTCATCACTGAGGCTTTAACCACTGGGACCTTCAATTAAGCAGCCAGAGTCCCACTGATACCAGTAAACAAGAGAAGCTTAGGCTTCCCAAAGAGGCTCCAAGTGACATCCTAATCAAAACAGCACTGATTGGCCAACGGAAGTGTGTGTGTGTGCGTGTATGTGTGCATGCGTGGGTGCGTGCGTTTATGTTTGGGTTTAGTCTAGATTGTAGACAGACAGAAACAGGGAGCTATAAATATCAGGGGGTAGAAATAGATCCAACTGCATAAGAATATTGCACTTGGGTCGGAATGCCAGTGTGGGAAAGTCCCTGCCATCTTGTGTGTGTGTGTGTGTATGTGTGTGTGTGTGTGTGTGTGTGTGTGTGTGTGTGTGTGTGTGTGTGTGTGTGTGTGTGTGTGTGTGTGTGTTTGCTCACCCTTCGTAGCTCTCTGGGTTTTCTCTCTGGGTGTCAGACCTCTGTCTCTCTCTCTCTCTCTCTCTGTGTGTGTGTGTGTGTGCTCACCCTTGGTGGCTCTCTGGCTCTTCTCTCTGGGTGCCAGGTCTGGGCTGGGCTCTCCAGCGGATGCAAACGCATCGTCTTCCTCATCTTCGTCGGACCACGGGTTCTTCTTCTTTGCCTCCTTCACCGGCTTGAACTGCAGCGTGGTCTGCTTGCCCGGCTTAGACGCGGCTGGAGAGAGAGAGAAAAAAAAAACACATTTTAAACACACTCACCTTGCAGCCAGACATTCAGGTAGGATTGTGCAGCTCCTGTGCAAGTGTGACAGGACAGTGTGTACACACACACACACACACAACACTACTGAAGACCTCTATTCACCACAAGCTTTTAAATGTACTGATGATCAGCTAAGTATTGATCAATCATCCAATCAATCAATCAATTAGCCAGCTAAGCTATTGATTAATCACTCAAATCCATAGTATCCCAAAACCATCGTTGCTAACTAAGTTAGCGAGGAGAAAGGTGC
>NC_084996.1:23673059-23683059 GCF_963854185.1 Sardina pilchardus | reverse complement strand
TATTTACTAGTGCAGAGCCCGTAGATGTGCCATTTTTTATTCGTATAACATGAAATTGCACTGCACACACTCATGCCGTTAGGATGACACCCACCAAATTGCAGAGCAGTCGGAGTTGAGTGGTTCTAGAGTTATGCGTGGAACCCCTGTAAGCCCTTTTCCTAATGTGGACACGTGTGTGTGTGTGTGTGTGTGTGTGTGTGTGTGTAAATCTCACCTCAGCATGGTGAAGATGTATCTGGGGCTAGCAGAGTCCTTGCCTCCGTGTAGTCTGGTGCCAAACTGACCCAGGGGCTGCAGCAGATTCAGGTTGTTGCTGCCCACAAAGTTCTGAGCCAAGCCCACGATGGTCATCATCAGGGACATCTGAGAGAGAGGGGGAGAGAGAGAGACACACACACACACACACACACACGGGGAGAGGGTCAGTATTGTGTGTGTGAAAGTGTTGAATAGTGTGCGGCCTGCAAAGAAGATTAAGCAGAAACAGCTCGGCACTGCCTGGATGGGTTGGTCCTCTTGTGTGTGCGCGCTTGTGCGTGCGTGCGTGTGTGTGTGTGTACACTGTTCAGACGGATGGTTTTCTGGCCTAAGATGAGAGGATTGTCGGAAGTGTCATACTTCACATGTCCTTGTCATGTGTGTGTGTGTGTGTGTGTGTGTGCTTGTGCTCACCTCGCCATGGTGGTAGGCGGACATCTCGGCCACAGAACCGGCCAGCTGGGCCACCTTCACCTCCCGCTTATCGTTCCTCTTCAGGCAGCAGAACATCACCTTCCTCTGGCCCGGCTTCAGCCCTGAGAGAGAGGGGGAGAGAGGGAGAGAGAGAGAGAGGGAGGGAGAGAGAGGGGGGGGGGGAGAGGGAGAGAGAGAGAGGGAGAGAAAGAGCGAGAGAGAGGGAGGGAGGGAGGGAGAGAGGGAGGGAGAGGGAGAGAAAGAGCGAGCGAGAGGGAGGAAGAGAGAGAGAAGAGGGTAGAGGGGAAAGAGAGGAAGAGCAAGAGCAAGAGAGAGAAGAAGCGAGGTAATTATCCAGAAGAAACCGATGAAGACGATGGAATTCCCAAAGTGCCCTCAGTCCCAACGTCCCAAGCGGCCACCCCACCCCCACCCCACCCCACCCCCACCGGTCAGCCCAGCGCTGCCCAGCGGCTACTCACCGTCCACCATGCAGGGGATGGAGCGCTCGTTATCCGAGTTGGAGAACTGCACCAGCTCCTTGTTGACGAAGTCGTGGTAGGTCAGGTGTGCAGTGCTCTGGCCGTACAGGTAGTCCTGTGTGTGGGGCAGGGAGGGGTCAGGTTAAGGCCGGACACACACACACACACACACACACACACACACACACGTCTATGGCTAGCACTCCACCTATCAGATTGGTCAATGAGGCCGATGGCCACTGGCCGATTCGATATGTCAAATCGGCCAAAATGAACGCTGACTGCTCCTCCGACTGACTGATGACTGTGCCGGACGCACCTATTACAGTACATCCTTTGGGTTAATGGAAAATAACACTATGCATCCTTTCATAAACTTACATGATCATGTATTTAACAAAATTAGTACACTTGTATGTCATTTGTGCATGACCATGTGTTTCTGTGTTGTGCAAGTGGTTGTGTGTATGCGTAGGTGTTTGTGAGGGCTGATCTCTGTGTACGTGTGTGTGTGTGTGTGTCCTTACCTCTGGCAGGTTGTGTTCTCGTCGCTGGCGTCTGTTGACCATGAAGCTGGTGAGCCACTCTTTGCGCTCATCAACCTTCTTCCTACTAAAGGCCTGCAGGGGGCGACAGAGCACCGATTACTCACACACGTCAGAGCCCAACACACCTCACCGATGATCCCCATCCTCAACAGAGCCCAAACAGACACACACCCAGGTTTTAATGGGGACGTTTTTTTCCCTAAAACATTGTTTCTTTCTACTTATTTTATGCATTGTTTTTAGTCAAGACCTTTTCAATTCAATTAAAAAAAACTTTATTTATCCCTGAGGGGCAATTTCACAAAACCTGTGCATCCCTAGGCCCCTTTTTATCAACTGTCTGGCCCAAACCTGACTTCTTGCCATGTAAAGCGCTTTGGGTCAACTCTTTAAATGTGCTATATAAATAAAAGTGACTTGACGTGTGTGTGTGTGTGTGTGTGTGTGTGTGTGTGTGTGTGTGTGGTAAGGTGGTGAGCTCACAAGGGTGATGGCCTCGTCGTCTTGCGGGCCACTGTATTTGAAAGGGATGCGATGGCGGGCCATGTCGGAGAAATACTCCTTGGCCTCCTTCGCCGTGCTGGTACCCAAACCTGCAGACGAGAGACACACGATGACTGTGACAATCAACTATACATATAAAATATGAGAGAGAGAGATAGAGAGAGAGAGGGGTGCTTTAGTAAGAGTGAGTAGAAAAATAACCCACAGGCCCTAGGAGATTTTGTATAGATTCCACCAGTGTGTCACACACACAAACAGAGAGGACTGCTTACTTGCGGGGGTGGACTACCACAGGCGTTTGAGAACAAACCTTTGTAGTACTTGGTCTTCCAGGACTTGTAGTTGGCGGTCTTGTCCTTCCACTCCTCGTACTCGGGGATGCTGTAGAAGGACAGCTCGTCCTTCTTGTGGCTCACCTGCACAACACACACATGCAACGCTCACCGTCAACAACACACACACGCAACACTCACCGTCAACAACACACACAACGCTCACCGTCAACAACACACACACGCAACACTCACCGTCAACAACATACACAACGCTCACTGTCAACAACACACGCAACGCTCACCTGCGCAACACACACAACACTCACCGTCAACAACACACACAACACTCACTGTCAACAACACACGCAACGCTCACCTGCGCAACACTGTTGCTGTTTATTAGAGGTTAATATAGATATACATTAAAACCACACAGGCTGTCTAACACACACACACACACACACACACACACACACACACACACCTTGATGATGGGAGTGATGAACTCCTCCAGGAAGTTGTGGCGCAGAAGAGAGGGCCAGTTGGTGTGGATGAAATTAATGAGGAGACCCTTGATGTGAGATCCGTCCAGATCCTACACACACACAAAATCATTAGCGAATATCGTAATTTTCTGTAGAAGATGGAAAAAGCCACCCAACATATTAACCACCAACACGCAGCATAAACAAACATTAGCTATTTATTTCTGATAAATAATTTAATAATAATCACTAGATCCCTCAGTGCAAGGATCACACACACACACACACACACCTGATCTGTCATGATCATGAGTTTGCCATAGCGCAGGCTCTTGAGTGACTCGGGGTCACTGTAGTTCTTCTTGTACTGCAGCCCCAGGATCTTAATCACGTTGTTGATCTCAGCGTTGTCCATGATCTAGAATACACACACACACAGACAGACTCACAATGTTACTGCGTTGTATATTCATTGCTCTCTGCATTACAGCAAACTCAACTGAATACACTTTTGGTCCCATTTAGGTACTTTTGACCGAAGTGAAAAGTTTGCAGACATGAGGTTGCCTCATGAGTGTTAAGACCAGAGTCAATGGACCACTTCATTCCTTCCTACACACACACACACACACACACCTGTTTATGGGTGGCCTCCCGGACGTTGAGCATCTTTCCCCTGAGGGGGAAGACTCCGTAGCGGTCGCGGCCGACCACGCCCAGTCCCGACACGGCCAGAGTTTTGGCCGAGTCTCCCTCCGTCAGAATGAGCGTGCAGCCGTTGGAATTCTTACCACCTGACACACACACACACACATACAGATAATAAATCATTGGGCTGAAAACAAGGTTATCAATATTCTACTGCCATGCTGAGCCACCAGCAGCCATAGGGGGGCGGTGAGGGGGCAGCAGCCATAAGGGGGTGGAGAGGGGGCAGCAACCATAATGGGGTGGTAGGGGGTGAGGGGGGTAGTAAGCGGGTACCTGCATCGTTGGCGTCATCCAGCTTGGGCACGCCCTTGATCTTGGTGTGCTTGACGGCGGAGCACTTCTTGTTGAGCTGCGTCTGGGCCTTAAACTTGACCCAGTTCATCACACTCTCCACGATGCCACAGTTGGTCGCCTGAGGACGCAACGCCACACACAGGAACAACAACATCACACACATGTACAACATCACCACATAGGCACAACAACATCACCACACTGGAACAACAACATCACGACACAGGAACAACAACATCACCACACAGGAACATCCATCACAACACAGGAACATCCATCACCACACAGGGACATCCATCACCAAACAGGAACATCCATCACCACACCGGAGCAACATCCTAGTTACACAAACACTACTGAAGTGTGTGTGTGTGTGTGTGTGTGTGTGTGTGTGTGTGTGTGTGTGTGTGTGGGTGGAGAGCGGTCCTAACCTGCTTGATAAACTTGTCAGTGAGGGCACAGGTGGTGTGTGTGTGTGTGTGTGGAGCGGTCCTACTCCTAACCTGCTTGATAAACTTGTCAGTGAGGGCACAGGTGGTGTGTGTGTGTGGAGCGGTCCTAACCTGCTTGATAAACTTGTCAGTGAGGGCACAGGTGGATCCGAAGTTCTTCTGCTGCAGGGTCATGTTCTCTTTGGTCTGGGAGTCGAAGCTCGGGTTCTCAATCAGACAGTTCACAAACAGCCAGATGTGGTTCTTCACCTGTACACACACACACACACACACACACACACACACACACACACACACACACACAGATTAATACACACTTCTCTTATTGTTACATTTATTAAAATTGTTACATAAATAAAATTCTACCATCTCATTGGAGTTTGCAAGTTGACCCCAGACTGACCTGGAAGGGCTTAACGGCCACTCCTGCCTTGTTCTTCCTCTTGACCACCTCGATGAGCTTGGACACCACCTGGTCAGCCACGTAGTCGGTGTGCCTGCCACCCTGCACAACAACAAACAAACACAAACACAAGCGCTTCAGCCATGTCCGCTTCTTCCACACGTCGATTGGAACAGCCAATCACAACTCAACAAGCTGAGGTAAGGAGAACTACTCTGTGGGCAGATGCAGACACACAGACACACACCACCTCTGAACCAACAGCCACACACGAACACACAAAACACCTCTGAATCAACAGCCACACACACACAGAGACCTCTGTGGTGATGGCCTTCCGACTAATGGCCAGGTGAGCACAAAAAAAAAGACAATCAGGTCTACACACACACACACACACACACACACACTCTCACTCTCTCTCTTACCTTGGTGGTGGCGATGCTGTTGACGAAGCTGACTTGCTGGAAGCCCTTCTCGCTCATGGTCAGGCAGACCTCCCAGCGCTCGTTGACCACCTCGTGCACCACGGCGAGGGGCTTGCCCGTCTCGTCCGTGCGGTCCTTCAGGTACAGGTCCACGTAGCTGCGGAAACCGCTCACCTGCAGCACAGTGACACAGAACAGGATTAATAATAATAATAATAATAATAATAATAATAATAATGTTTATTTTATACAGCATCTTTCTCAAACCCAAAGTCGCTTAAAGTTTAATAACAAGATTAACAACAACAATCTCCCACCAACTCATGTGTGTGGTACGTGCTCTTGTTTTTGTTTTGTTGTGCCAAACTGATAAACAGCATAAGCACATGAACCAGTGCATTACCAATTGTACTTACTAATGTCAAATAGAATTGCTACACAGTACACACATACGTCTGTCTCTGTGTGAGTGAGTGAGTGAGTGAGTGAGTGAGTGAGTGAGTGAGTGAGTGAGTGAGAGTGTGTGTGTGTGTGCGCGCGCGCGCGCGCAAGTTTACTAATGTCAAATAAAACTGCTACACACACGCCTGTCTGTCTGTCTGTGTGTGTGTGTGTGACGTGAGTGGTGTTCTCACCGGGAGTCTCTTGCCGTTGAGCATGACCTTGACCCCCTTGGAGGCCCCGGCGATGTCGTAGGCCCGGCGGGTCATGAGGGCCACGGTGTCCCGGTCCAGAGACTGCATCTTGAACTTGGTCAGGTCCGGCTGGAACGTGATGCACGTGAAATCGTCGCCGTCAAACGGCTTGATCCGTGACTCTCCCGCACGCCCCATGTTATCATACCAGGTCTGGAGAGGGAGAGGGACAGAGAGAGAGAGAGAGAGAGAGAGAGAGAGAGAGAGAGAGAGAGAGATATGACTTTATAATCAGTACAACTGATCAGTCAAGAACTTCATTTCAGATTCCTTTTGCAGGTTGCAAAATAAGTACAATACTGAGACAGCCCTCAACACATCTCATAACTAGCAAACAAGCCAAGAGGGAGCACCTCGTAACTAGTACCAAACAGTATAGAGTGAGCACTTCGTAACTACCAAACAAGCCAACATAGAGCTAGCCTGATTCTGCCTGTCTAATTACTTCCCCTCAGTTTCCCTATAGTATTCCATCTGGAATGGCTTGATCCGCCCTCGTTTACTCTGGCAAGAGCACCTCTGTCCAACCAGTGAACAGAGGGCGTTCCTGAGAACGATTACAATTAAGTTGCAAGGCTATCGTTATCGTTGTGTCCCCCATGGTTAACATGCATCATTACCAAACTTTAATAATTGAACTCCAATGATGTCAAACTTCAGACAAGCGTCCACTAACCAGGAAATACACATTTGCCAATGGATCTAGGCCATCTCTCTGCGAAGTCAGAGATTATGCTCTCCAGGCTGAGAGAGAGCACCTCGTAACTACCAAACAAGCCAAGAGTGAACACTGTTGAGTGAACACTGTTGGCTAACTAGCAAACAATGTAGAGAGAGCACCTCGTAACCTAACAATGTAGAGAGAGCACCTCGCAACTACCAACCAATGTAGAGTGCACCTCGTAACTAGCAAACAATGTAGAGAGAGCACCTCATAACTACCAAACAATGTCGAGAGAGCCCCTCGTACCTAGCAAACAATGAAGAGAGCACCTTGTAACTAGCAAACAATGTAGAGAGCGCACCTCAGTGTAGTTGGAGTCTAGGTCCCTACCTGTTTGAAGCTCTGCTTTGACTCCCTGCAGGCTGTTTCCACAGTGAACTTGGTGCTGAAGATGTTGCACAGCTTCGCCCCGAATCCGTTACGGCCGCCTGTAGGTGCAGAGACATCACCACGGTTAGTTACCAGAGCAAAACACAGAAGGGATGAACGAAAACAATTCCAACAGCTAATGACATATTTTTAAAAACAAAACGGTACAGATATATAAAAGGGCTGCATGCTTTGCATGGCACGATTGCTAATCTACCCTTAGATGATTACCGCAATTTACCTTTCACTATCAGACATCCCTTTCACTCACTAGATAACACTCATGCAAAGCCACTTAACAGGGAAATAAAGAAGACTAACACTACTATGCAATACCGTAATTAGCCGCAGCTTATTAAACTGTACTTTGATCTAGCAAAATTCCTGCAGCTATGAGGTTAATACACGGGGGCAGCTAATATGATATCAATGTGGCATAAAACACTATCCTGCAGCTTATATACAGTACAAAGCTGCTAATACACAGATGTTTAAGGTAACAATGACAGACAGTATTTCTCCCTCCATCCCTATTCGTGCTGTCGCCAGTAGCTACTGCGAGGATTGTGTTCGCGAGCGGGTAATTCCGAACACTCACCTGTGACCTTCTTCTGGTCGTCGTCATAGTTACTGGAGGTGAGGAGCTGTCCGAAGATGAGGGCGGGCACGTACACGTTCTCCACCTGGTGCATCACCACGGGGATGCCCTTACCGTTGTTCCACACGCTGATGCTGTTGTTCTCCCTGGAGAGGAACAACAACAACAACAACATTTAAAGGTTTGAAAGACAAATCCTAATTGTTGATGTTTGAGGACACTCATGCAAAGCCACTTAAAAGGGAAACAAAGAGAAACACTCAGTGTATTTTTTTTTTTAAATCACATTTATTCTACTGTTGTCATTATTGTTGTGTTGTGTTGTACAGCACTTTGGAAACCCTGTGTTTGCTTACATTGTGCTATATAAATAAAGTGGATTGGATTGGATTAATTTATGCAACACGAGATGTTTAAATGGTAACAACAACGACAGAATGTGTTCCTCCCTCCATCCTTATTCGTGCTATAATAATGGAAACTAGCCTTTTGGCTAAAATTGGGTGCATTTACATTTTCTGTGTAAAATGTCAATTAATGTGTACACTGTCCCTTTATAACAAATAGTTAATAATAATAATAATAATAATAATAATAATAACAAAAAAACATTTAAAGGTTTGAAAGACGAATCCTAATTGTCCTGATTTCCCACTTTCACATAAACTCCGCAGACCATACTCACCGGTCGATGTTGATTTTGATCATTGACATGGTCTTGTCTCGCTGCTTATTGTCAGCGGCATTCACTGTTGGAGAACAACAGGCTCATCATCAATTCAAATTCATCAAAGAGAGCGAATTTATAGTATACAGCTCCAACATCTCTAAATCCAGGCTGCATTCACCCTCGGGAAAATTGCACTCATTGATACACGTATTCTTACTGCACTTCTTTTTAAATTTGTCCTAGAACTGCTGTTAGGTTAGAATTGCTTTAAAAAGAGTGTACATCAGTCGCTCACCCAGGATCTCGTCAAAGATCTTGTAGAGACCCGGGACAAAGGTGATGTCTCTGCAGTTCATGCCATCCAGCTCGTCAAACACCCACATTGGCTACAGGGAGGTGAAAAAAAAGACTTCATGTTAAGACATCGCACATCATCAGGAAGTGCCTTTAAAGCCATTCTTTGCCACATCATTCCAAGGGAATGCAATATAAGCAATTTTTGCGGGAATATCTATTTGTTCATTTTTTTTTACCCTATTCACCCCATAATATATTCGTCTATAGACTTATGATGGGGCATAAAGAGGGTGATAACACACAAACAGCAGCTTATTGACCGGGTTGTCCACCCAGGTTGTGATCCAGGGGACACCCTAGATTTTATTTTTGCATGACAACCTTTTACAGCAGCCCTCTGATTTCCCTAAAAAAGGGGGTTTTGCCCCCTGGGTATAATGTCCAGTTCTCTAGTGTAAACCCATTAGTCAACGGAGCCGACTACAGTTTCCCTCCAGTGCCGTGGTCTAGTCCAGTCCTACCTGGGTGAGGGGCTCCACGGAGCCGATGTAGGTGTCGGGCCGGAGCAATATGTGCTCCAGCTGAGTCTTCTTCTGGTAGATTCGCTCCACCGACAGACGCTTGTCATCCTTCTTGGCTTTGCTGACGGCCTTGTTTTCAAACAGGTTCTGAAAAGTGACGATGCGTGTGGTGGAAAAATGGATGTCATTACACGGCGAAAGAGAGCAGATAATCAACACAAACTGCGAAGGCTTCACTGACATCAAAGCAATGTGCTGCTACACTAACGTTTGAACTGAACCACTAATGACACCATGCTGTGTTAGTTGCACCAGAAGTTAGCTAACTAACATTAACGTTACCGTTAGGTCATTAGCTAAATCTGAAACGATACAGTTAGCGTTAACATTATTAACATTAACTTAGCTGCTAGCTCTTTGTCAACTAGACGTCTAGACAACAGAAACAAACGACTGAGATGGTCAGATACCGTTGGCTTAGCATTGTGTCACTACACCAAAAACATTATTATAACGTAACTAGCCAACTTGGTGGAAATGCACAAAGTGAGGTTGATGAAAAATGCAACTTGTCAGTAGGCTAAGTATGGTGAAACGTTTGTGTACTCTTTGCAGGCAGGATACTATTATCTTACCTTAAACGGTGCTTCTTTAGCTGCCATCCTATAAAAGATTGTTCGCTGGCACACTCCGAAAATAAATGAGCTAAATAGGCTATTTGCGCTATTTTTCTTAAATATCCCTAGCTAGCTAGCTTAATTCTGCAGCGATGTTTCCCTAACCGACTTCTCCCTCCAGTTCCTGATCGTTTGAAAATTTTCGAAATTCGGAAACTTCTCACCCGCCAGAAAGATATCCAATCATGACGA
>NC_084996.1:23655559-23668059 GCF_963854185.1 Sardina pilchardus | reverse complement strand
ACTACATCAAAGTATACCCACTACAGCTAACGACTACATCACAGTATACCCACTACAGCTAACGACTACATCACAGTATACCCACTACAGCCACTACAGCTAACTACAGTATACCTATATCCAGCTAACTAGACTACACTGCTTACACTTTACCTTTGGGAAACTTAATGTACTATGTAGAGATATGGTCAGTGATACTCTAGTCCAGTTATTCCTGAGAGAGAGAGAGAGAGAGAGAGAGAGAGAGAGAGAGAGAGAGACTGGACACTGCCACTGGACTTTTGACTCTCTTAGATTGCATTTCCATTAGTAATGGCAGCCAGGTCAGGGGCGGATGGTGTCCACCATGCCCTCTCCATGCAGCGCACCGCTAGCCAGTCCACTGCTAACGCGCGGAAGAGCACATATCTGATTGGCTGCGCTGTGATGTGCTCATTAACAAGGCAGCAGGTGTGAGAAGGTGGCAGGTGAGGGTCACGTCTTGGCAGATCAGGTAGCGCACCTGTTGCACCGAGTCTTATGCTGAAATGTGACAGCACGGACATCGGTTATTTCCCACATGCTCTCTCTCTCTCTCTCTCTCTCTCTCTCTCTCTCTCTCTCTCTCTCTCTCTCTCTCTCTCGAGCTCAGCTTGTCTAAGGTGGATGAAGTGGATGTTCACTGGAGACATGAATGAAGACTGAAGACCTCTGTTGCTTTGCAACTGACTGAAATCCTCCTGTTTTCTTTACAGATGGTATTTTTCATTTCAGAATTTTCACAATTGATTTTCACAATGGCCCGGAAATGTGTTTGCGTTACACGTTACATTTCTGTGTACAGCTGGTTATCTTTTCACTTTGTGAGTATGTTATTGCAATTAGTCATGAGTGACTTGTTCACTTGTCAGCTATAAAGGTTATCTTTGCTGAATAATTAATAAAGAGATCTGTCGTGTGAACACCCACACCCACACACACTCCCTGAGGCTGGGTCTTTTCCGTTCTCCCATAACCTACCCTGCACACACGCACACGCACACGCACACACACACACACACACACACACACACACACACACACATGCTACAGCTCCAAGGAGGAAAAGGCCAATTACCTGTTTCCCAGCCACAAAGCCATCTCTCCGTCAAGTTGCCGTGGCAACTGAAGGTCACAGGGCGTCTCGGTGACCTTTTTCGTGGCACGCACCCCACCCGTCATCTATTTGTGTTCCCGGCATAGTGCATGATGGGAAAGCAGGGGCACTCCGGGAGAGAAAAACACCCCCACCACTGCCCCCCGCCCTGCCATGCACTTCCTGTTTGGGTCCGACTGACTGCTGCCATGATTAGGTCAGAGTGCCAGCTCCCTACACACACACACACACACACACACACACACACAGGGTTTCTGACAGGAGAACAAGTAAGACGCTGTGACATTAAAAGTCTGCCAGTGGCATTAAAGGTCAGTGAAATAATATCAAGTGAAATGCTATCTAATATTAGTTGGAAGGTTTTTACTGAGACATGACGATGGTTTTGATAACAATACTTCATTAGCCTCTACTCAACAGAACACATTGAAGTATTTTACAAGTTGATGCTTCACGTACACCCGTTCACACACTCACTCACTTACACACAGACAGCAAAGGCGGCCATGCTAAGATCCAATCTAACCTGGGCCGCGTCTCCCAAAACTATTTGCTAACTAGCAATACTGTTGGTTGCACTGCAATTTCCCATTGCCAACCAGCTAAGTTGCTAACAGGTTAGCAGCAAGAGACTCACCCCTGCATGTTGGGAGCAGCTTGGGGCACTGTACGAAATTCCTGTCAACATTCGGGGGGTATTGTTATGCAATACCAATCTAAATGTTTTAGCATGTTCACTCAGGGTTTTTAGATTTTATAAATTCAATTATCCAGAACCTCAACTATTCTTTTAAAATTATCTGTAGGGACTACTACGGCAAAATAGCCCCTAACTGTATCCAGTACAGATACCCTGGTAGTTTTCATGATAGACATACTTTCATATTTATGACTTATTTGTAAAATCTGCCATGAGCTTCCACTTTTCATCATGACATAAATGCGTGTTGTTGCCAAGCAGACATCGTCACAAACAGCTGACATATGCACTTCCACCTTTCACGACTGATTGCACAACTTATGGTTGTGTAACAGAACATTTTAGCAGAGTAACAGACAAAACATAACGTTCATGCTCGTGTCCTAAAAATCAGTTCAAGCAAATATCATTCGTATTACATTTCAAAATGCATAAGAGCTTTTTCAGGTTATCAATAGTAAGCATAAACATTTGTTTAATGATTTCTCCTCATGCTGAATATGTTGTGCCACTAAGAGCCTGTTTAGACTGCAGGAAAAAGTGGCCAAGATCTGATATTTTGGGGGTCAAGCGACCAGGTCAGACTTCTTTAGAAGTAGTGTGAACACTCAAATCTTGCCCAGATCACATTTAGACCTCTTCCATATGTGGTCTTGAATCAGAGGTCTGATTTGTCTCCAGTGCGGCTGCAGTGTGAATAACCAAGGCGGATTTGATGCCTCCATGTGACATTTTGTCACAATTATGCGCTGGTGGGAGTTAGCTGATCATGTCATGTCATGTCATGCGGGTCAGTTCGAAACCGCAGACAGTTCACACTGGAATCTGATATAGGTAATTTTAAAAGGAAATGTGAACAGCCGAGCAAAAAAACCCAAATTCTAGTCTCTAAACAATCCTCAGTAAGAAACCCATTTTGCCAACACTGTTAGTTGTTTGATTATCTTAGTGTTCTTGCAAAGACTCATGGGTACTCAATGAAATGGCGATACCAAGGCATCCCATGTGTTAATTTGCCTTACTGGTTCCGAACATAGGTGCTTCACATTGATCTGACATGATTATGTTGGATAGATTCATTGCTGTGGTAAAATGTTTAACATAATAACGTTGTGTTTGAAAGAAAAACATGAGTTTATTTAATTTCATGGTTTGAGGTTTAGTAAATGTGACAAACCTTCACCTTTTTTTCCCCAGCATACACAGTTACCTTACTTGGTTCAATTAGAAAGAGTGGGTCACTCAATTGGAATGACTATTTGACCACAATAAGGATGTGTTTCATTCATAACTAGTGTTTCATGTAATTGCAATGTAATATGGTTTGATAAATTGAACAGCCCTATAACTTCTTTTTCAGAGGCCGTTATAGGACTTTCTGCTAGTGGTCTGTTCTGGGGGGATGAGGAGTGCATGTGTGTGTGTGTGTGTGTGTGTGTGTGTGTGTGTGTGTGTGTGACTGTGTGTGTGTGTGTATCGGTCAGTAGTTGATCTGGGGACGAGGAGGGGCAGTGGGGAGAGGAGTCGCCTGCAGTGTGTCTGGGCGAATTATCCTGCGCGTCAGTCACCGAGACGGTTGATCGAGGGGCCGCCATCGCGCTGTCACAGCAGCCCCCCCTCGACCTGTCCCCTCCGCCCCCACCCCCGCCCACACCGCCATCGTTAGCGCTGCTGGCCACCACCTGCCAATCAGTGGCCGGCCTGTGACGCCTGACAGAGCAGACCAGGAGAGGGCCATTAAGGGACGAGGGAGCGAAGCTTCCAGCGGCAGCCATTTTGTTCCGACCGATGGCCCTAAGATCTTTTATAGCGCTCGGTGGCTAAGATTAGAGTGAGGCTTTTGCTCTGAGGCAGCGCGTGTGTTTAATCTAATATTGCTATTGCAAAGTAGACACAGGTGGTATGGCTATCATCATACTAAGCTGAGCTCAATCTTTTAAGATTGCACATTAGTCTGGGGAGGCTGCGCTCTGCTTCCACTGCACAAGAGGCCTGATCAATGGGCATCGTTCAAATGACTCCGTACGCTTGGATAGTCCAATCTGACCAACGATCCAGTGCATCTTTTGGATGAGCTAGTTTCTGATTGGAGCCAAAGGTTCTGGCAGGGAACAGAGGAGATAGATGTGCAGGTTTCCAGCCTGAGCTGCCGGGCGAAATCCAAATTTGCTGGAAGTTCAGGCAGGGTTCACCCAGCCTAAGACACAGGCTCAGTTTCACTCAAACAGGAAGTAGCTTGTGCTGCTCTAATGTCGATTCTATTATGGAGCTTCAAAGAGATTATGTTAGCCTTTCCTCAATTAAAAGCCTTGCACTATAATTCAATCAATCTCTATCATCAAAGCAGTATGAATGAGATACAATTATTTATTTTAAAAAAATGTGGAAATTGAGCTGCAATTTCAGATGAAAAGGCCTCATGCAAACATTATGCTTATATTCGGACAAGAACACTTGCAAGTTGGAGGAACGGAAATGCTAATGTCAGGAAGTTCTCACAAAGGTGTTGGTCAAGTGTGGTGTTCTCTCTGTAGCCTAGAGGACCTTGGCAGGCCTGAGTACCACCTTCCCTTTGATTAAACACACTCCGCAACCTGTGAGAGGAAAAAATGATGAGTCATTACATGCCATATTCAAGAGATGCTTTGATCTTTAAAAGAATGGAGAGAAAGGAAAAATATAGAATGAGAGAGGGAGGGAAGCGAGGAGAGAGAGAGAAGAGAGAAGAGAGAAGAGAGAGAGAGAGAGAGAGAGAGAGAGAATAGAGAGAGAGGGGAATGTTTTTTGAGGAGACATCCTTCTGAGCCCTGGGACCAATAAAGACACATACTGTAGCTGGAGCGTCGTTGAGATTCCGCGGCGTGCGTGAAATTGCCACGTCAGCGACGTCCTGCCTTTCATCGCCACGGTAACGAGCCACAGGTAGCCCGCACTGTCACAAGTGATGCCAGAGATCTAAGCACAAGAAGACGAGCCCATGCAGGACCTTTTTTTTTTTTTTTTGTTCTCCACAGCGGTGGAGGAGGATGATATGGGTGCGGGTCGTCACGAGGCTGACCTGCTCTCTGCCGGGACACCTTTGATCCCGCCGCAGGCGGAAGAGAGAGGAGAAGAGACAAGCAGCTGCACTCATCAGATTGGGGGAGGAGAACTCTAGCGTGACGTGAGGGTGAACCACGTTTCAGGACACCGTTTTATTCCCCAGCAGAGCTCACAGAGGGGGGAAAAAACACCCATAACAATGACGGACTGCGCTGCAAGAGAACACTTGGGCTGAGCCTGAGCTCCACAGATGAGGCAGCCAGACACTACGCTGTGACTCTGTTTGTGTTCACGTTCATGCAGCGCTTATGCAAGACCACTGATGCAGAGCGGCTACGGCAACCTTTGTTTTAAACTGACTGGTCATCTGGCAGGAGCGCAAGACTTCCTGTCTCTTATCTCGGTAGGAAATAGCAGTGCTGTCCATCGCATGCCTTGACGTAAAGTACGCACCTCCCAAATGCTGTTGATCTGACCCCTATGTTTACTCTTTAGCCAGACAGCATCCTAATACACCACAGCAAAGTAATACTGTTTAAGAGATCCGACCCCTATGCTTACTCTTTAGCCAGACAGCATTCTTATACACCAGAGCAAAGTATCACACGTTTACTCTTTAGTCAGGCAGCATCCTAATAAAATCCTAATACATCCTAATACACCACAGCAAAGTAATACTATGAGAGATCTGACCACCTATGTTTACTCTTTAGTCAGACAGCATCCTAATAAAATCCTAATACATCCTAATACACCACAGCAAAGTAATACTATGAGAGATCTGACCCCTATGTTTACTCTTTAGTCAGACAGCATCCTAATACACCACAGCAAAGTATCACACATGATGAAGGGAGCTGGAAGCTTCAGTGATTCCCTTTACAAAATGCTTACTGGCACATGCACTTAAATCTCTCTCTCTCTCTCTCTCACACACACACACACACACACACACACACACTCACACACACAAACACAGACACACACACACACACACACTCTCTCTCTCTCTCTCACACACACACATGAACAAACACAGACACACACACACTCTCTCTCTCTCTCTCTCTCTCTCACACACACACACACACACACACACACACACAAAACAAAAATAATGTGTCATTTTCAAAGACATATATGTCGGTGCTGTGACATAAGGATGTTTGATGTGCTGCCAGTAGCCAATTCTTCCTCGGAGTCTTTCTCTCTTGATCAATAGGAATCTAATCACATTTACTGTGTATGGAGGAGGGGGAAGGAGGAGTGTGTGTGTGTGTGTGCCTGTGTGTGTGTGTGTGTGCGTGTGTGTGTGTGAGGCTCTTCTTTCAACTCTCATCCAAATCAAACCCAAACAGCAAACACCAAATGCCTCTCTTCTCCTGCTACTGAGTAATCAGCCTTCTCTGTTTTTCTTGCACTCAGTCTGTTCCTCATCTAATTTTGTTCCTTCTTTTTATGTCTCTCTTTCTTCTCCCTTACCCCCTCCCTCTCTCTCTCCCTCTCTTTGTATTCTCTCTTTCCTACTCTATTTATTTGTGTTTTTTCTCCTGTATGTTTCCTTCTCTGTCTCTCTGTGTCTCTCTCTCCATTCTCTCTGTCTTTCTCTCCTCTCTCTATTCTCTCTTTCTCTCCTCTCTCTCTATTCTCTGTGTCTCTCTCTCCTCCCTATTCTCTCTCTCCTCTCTCTCTCTTTCTCCATATTCTTTCTGTTTTCCTCATCTCTGTTCCATCCTCCTCCCACTCATACACTGAGAACGGTCCCCACATGACATCTAAAGCAGCGTGATCACACAGCCACCACACTAGATACTGACACACACACACAGACACAGTGTGTGTGTCTCTGTGTGTGTATTCCATGCTCACCATATTTTCATAAGCACCCTTGATGAGCACACTATAGCTATAATCATAAAAGCATAATTCTTTGTAACATAATAGCTCATTTCATCAGCTGATTCTTTGTGTTTTTGTTGAGGATGCTGTGTTTAATTATCGATTTTAATTTCTCTAAGGCAATGGACTGGCACAGCGTATGTGTGTGTGTGTGTGTGTGTGTGTCTGTGTGTGTGTGTCTGTGTGTGTGTCTCTATTATGTGGATGGCTTACCAGGAGGCCCAGGTTTTATCACATGCTCCAGGTTGTGATTATTGCAATCTGGTGAACATTATTGATGTTTGACAACATTTAGCATTTGTAGTGCATGGGGTTTATGTTACGGGTGCCCTTGGTGACAGGGCATCTGCAAAAGCCAAGTGGAATCCAAAGGAACGTAGCTAAATGTCAGATCAATCAACAGAGGTGTATTTAAGAACATTTGTCATGAAGATTTAGTTAAAAAAAAAGACAGACCAGCTTTTAAACACAATCTACCCCTGCAGAATGAAAGATATGGCACCGTATGTTCAGTCTGGTTGCAGGAGAAATCATATTTATCCACAATCCATTATCGATTAGACAGACACACACCTTTATCCAAGGCCTCACTTACACCACAGGTAATGTACACGGGCTTTATCCGCTTACATGCTTCCAGGAAAACAAACGCAGCGCTTTGGTGTTCTTAGCACTTAGCGTTAGCGATCGAGCTGCAGGAGCCTATCAGAGGCACATTAGGGATTGATCATCTGATCAGACCTCATTAGGGGGAAATGCCTTCGGCTTCTCTCGCCCACTGCGGTGGTATAGCACTCAGCTTCATCGGGTGAACTACAGGAGCCCATTAGGGACAAATTAGAGTATGCACTGTATCATATGTCTGTATACAGCATCTCAAAGTACAATGCACTCTTTACTCTCAGTCCTCTCTGCCGTTCTATCCGTCTAACCTCATCCCCTCACACACACACACACACACACACACACACACACACACACACACACACACACACGTCTTCAGTTAAAATCCCTGTACAAGCAGATTTACTCTGTGAAGACCATTTGCCGAGGCTTCTGAGGGAGAAAAGTTTTTTTTTTAAAAAGTCTAAAGTTACACAAGTGTTCTAAGTAGGGTTGTAAGGGTGTTCAAAGTAGCTTTATAACAGCCTGGAAAAATGCAAACTCATTCACGAAGTGAATAGAGCCTGGTGTCTTTCACTTGGGAAAAGTTTACAACACTTGCATCACGACTGGTACAGTAACTTTGAAATCATTGGATCAGTAACTTTGAATCATTTCCAATCACATTGATCAGATATTCCTAATGTTACTGCCTACTCCATCGAAACTTTACAAACTCACAATAATACAGCATCAACAGTTAGGAAACAATGTATGTGCGTCTACCTTTGCTGTTGATAAAAGTATGCGTTTTTCCAAATGCATGTTCAGTTTGCAGGTGTTGCTGCTGTTTATCACAATAACTATCGGTTTTGTCTTCCACTCTCCTCGCTGATTGGCCTGACATTTTTCTTGTGTGAGAGGAATGGTTATGAACTATGATGTTCCAGACTAGATCTCCCTGAAGGATCTCATAAAGCTGTTCTAAGTTGCATTATAAGTCTGTTCTAAGTTGCGTTATAAGTCTGTTCTAAGTTGTGTGCTAAGTCTGTTCTAAGTTGTGTTATAAATCTGTTCTAAGTTGCGTTATACATTTGTATGTTGCATTATAAAGCTGTTCTACCCTCCCAACTCTAAGAGTGAGGCCAACTGACATTCACAATCAAGACTCTTTTCATTCCTTGTTCCTTGAAGGAGTTACCTTGTATTGTCTGTGCCAGTGATAGCTGTCAGATTTTCTGCAATCATTTAAAAACATTCTTTTTACTCTTTTTACCTTTTTACTATGTTTGTTTATTGTTGTATTACAAAGTTTATTTTTTACTATTATTATGATGATTATTATTATTATTACCATCATTGTTGTTTATTATGTGTATAAGTACATTATAGTGATCACACAATTATGGCTTTACTTTCAGCTGATATTTGTAATGTAACTCTGTCTTGCATAACAACACCCATTAGCTTCTCTGAAATCAATGGAGCTAATAGCCTGTTGGGGCTTGTTGCCTAAATATGTTGTGCTTTGGGTCATTGCTGTTGTTGTTGTTGTTGTTGTTGTTGTTGTTAAGGCTTGGCTGTTGGTTGGCCATTGTGGGAAATCCCCAGCCCATATCACACTTAACATATCTCCTGTATACATCTGAAATCTTTCCACACAGAAAAAATGACTTCATTGGTCTGTATGACTTCACGGTAATGTCACACAGGATGTCTGTGGTGGCTGACTCTCTTAGGCTGAGTGCAAAGGCTCACATTCATGTTGTTATGTGGATGGCTTGATTGAAATCAAATCCAGGTCCATGGCACAGTAAGACATGTCTGCATACTGTATAACATGAGATATCACTCATCTGTCTGTCTTACTAACTACCTTGTATTAGTGATGGATGACCATGAAAACTGTATTTGCATGACATTTTTAAAACAATAAATTCACTTCAATTTCAACTTCTCGGCCTGTTGAGAGTATGAGAGTATGTTGTAATTCAACATGGGTCGATTTCAACATCATTAAAATATATATCCCATAACCGGAGACCATTGACATATTTTATAAACTCTACTTAGTGCCTAACCTGTCTGTTTAACCATACAGTATGCGTGAAGAGATCTCTACACTCGCAAAATGATCAGGAAACAAGCGAACTTTCAGATAGCTGACAACATAATAGCGTATAGCGTAGCCGATATTGTGAAATCTACTAACTTAGTCATTTATCGCAGCTTAGGTCTATTAACAGCATTTCTAATAGCGACCTACTGTATGGGGCTACTGGGAACATGCCAACTGTGTCCTCGTTTGGATACGTCCAGGCTCACAAACAAGGACACCAATGGAATGAACTCACAGGAGAAGAGGGCGTCAACCCGTCAAAGGTCTTTAGATTTTAGAAACAGTTTCTCTTCCCTGCATGCGTTTGGAGCATGTCTGTTTGCATCAGTCGCCTCGCGGTTCAGAGCGGATTCGACACGCGCTTGCTGTGATGCCCGGTGGTGTGGTTGCATAGGAACTACGGGCGCGCGGGTGAAAGCGCATCCAACGCGCGCTTCGCTTCCCAGTCGCCGTCGCGGTTATACAGAGCAGGCGGTAACGACGCTACGGAAAAGGGACACACAAAGGCGTGCCTGGGTGTTTTTTAATGCACGTTTTCCCCAAAATAAAGGAGACATTTTTTGTTTCATCTGAACAACGCAATGCGCCTTTAGTTCCAAGTCTGCTACTGAAGAAGGAACGGCTAACATGTAAGTGTGGATTTCACAAAATCGAGTGTGTGTGTGTGTGTGTGCGTGTGTGCGTGTGTGTGTGTGTGTGTGTGTGTGTGCGTATGTGCGTGTGTGTGTGTGTGTGTGTTTCTTTATGTTGAAGTTTTAAGATCCATATTAGCAGCTGCAAGGACACATCGTTGAACCTGTAATAGATACTTAACAGAGGAAAACTTTCATCAGTTTCCCCCATACGTTTCTAGATAATGCCCAACCTTTTGCAGATGTCGAGGAGGCGCAAAATAATGGATATCCGTTTAAACCAATTTTCTAAATAGTCCACAGACGCTCAGTTAAATAACATTAGATATTTGCACAGAAACTCCATTGCGTTGAGCTTTTGTTAAAGACGAGGCACAATGATAATGGTAATACTAATAGTAATAGTAATTGTAATAATAATGATAACAACATTGCAACCTGCTTTGCTTTAATGTATAAAAAGGTACAACTTTTATAATTGTGCGAATGCATTCTGGCTTTACAACAGAGAAATTGAGCTGCAGAAAAGAACACGTTTATGGGATGGGAGAATTTATGATCGCTATCGTTACTGCTCACTAGTCTGTATGAGCCAATCAATACTGTCCGTTTAAGTTACAGCTTAATGAAAATATATTGCCTGCCTTGTATTCAAGAAGACAAGTTCTCTGGAAATAGGATATTGACATCCAATAACAAACAACAGGTCACATTTGGTGACTTTAAAGCATATATATTCTACAGTAAACGCACACACACACACACACACACACACACACACACACACACGGGCACGCACACACACACACACACACATACGGGCACGCACACACACACACACACACACACACACACACACACACACACACACACACACACACACACACACACACACACACACACCTCACAAACAAAACAAAACAAAACTCAACCCGAGACCCCCTGGCTATTCATTAAATCTTTTTAATCTTTCTATTTCATTTGTATAGATAGTTAATGATGGAAATATCAGAACACAAAACACACGTTTTTAATTTCCTAAACAGTTCAAAGTTCATAGAGAACAGTGGGGAAGAGGTTACCATGGAGATGTATAGGAACATTTCAGATGGTGATCTAAATGTAACTGATAGAGGTAGGCATAACACTGATAAAAACATTTCTGCAAACAAGCTGGATGTCACATTTTAAACACAGGATTCAGTATAGTCTGTCTTTGGCGGACTGATTTCACTAAATAATAATTACAACTCATTTTGTTACAGTAATTTAGAATAGATCAGATATTTCAGTATACCGTCACAGGATTGTGCTTGTGCTTGTGCACACACAGACACAGACACAGACACACACACACACACACACACACACACACACACACACACACACACACAGACACACACACACACACACACACACACACACACACACACACACACACACACACATACACACACAAGCTGGTTATTGGCCACGTGGTTGGATATCGGTCCCAATCAATACGTGCGGAGATCAGAAGAGGATGTGGAGAGACGTCCAGCGGCCCATCAAAGCGCCCGGTCGTAATGAGGGCATCTCTGCCGAGCGCCCACTGGCAGTCAAACAAATGCTGATTGCACAGCATCAACTCCAAGCGCTCTTAGAGCCTCGCTCTGCATTGCATCTCCCTCCGTCCAACTGGCCGCACTTAGATTTAGAGGGTCGGCGTATAGGGCAGGCCTGCTTTAATGGCCATGAACTAAGTGCTTTGGCCCGGCGGCTGTGATTGATGAGAGCCTGTGTGGGGTTGTTCGGGGTTGACATAGGGCCCGAATGCTTCTGACATCATATTAATAGTCTGCCTGACGCCAAACAATAAAGTAACAGCAATCAGAAGACTGTTAGTCATGGCAACAGTGCTGCTGTGCTCGCTGCTCTGTTCTCCCAGACCTTTTTAAAACGATTTATTCACTCTGCCTCTAGGCGTATACCTTTAATCATGACATCATAGCAGGCATATCTTTTGCCTGTCATCTCCCAGGTCCTCGTCTGGCCAAACGAGGTCTGTCCTGGTCACCCTGCCGGCCTCTCTCTCTCTCTCTCTCTCTCTCTCTCTCTCTCTCTCTCTCTCTCTCTCTCTCTCTCTCTCTCTGGGTAACGCTATCTCCTCCTCCCAGATCCGCTTGCTCCTTCCATCGCCATCTTCCTTTCACTCTCTCCGAAGCCTCAGGTGTCCCACCTAGACCTGCCTGCCGGTTTACCACCCCTCGGAGACAGAGAGGGAGAGAGGCAAAGAGAGAGACAGAAAGAGAGAGAGAGGGAAGGAGACAGAAAGAGTGGGAGAGAGAGAGAGAGGGAAGGAGAGACAGAGAGAGGAGGGATAGAGAGATA
>NC_084996.1:23638059-23650559 GCF_963854185.1 Sardina pilchardus | reverse complement strand
AATGAGCTGGCCGTGCTGGAGCCCGGAGCCTTCCGCGGCCTGGCGCCCTCGCTCAAGTTCCTGGACCTGTCGTCCAACCGGCTGGCCACGTTAAACCCGGAGGCGTTCGAGGGGCTGACGGCGCGCTCCAACCTGACGGGCAACCCGTGGCACTGCGACTGCGCCCTGCAGAGCACCCTGCCGCAGCTGGACCTGGAGCCCGTCTCGCTGACGGGCATCGTGTGCCACACGGCGGACCCGGCCGAGTCCGGCGCCAAGGGCCAGGCGCTGCTGCTGACCAAAGAGCTGGACCTGTGCGTGCTGCTGAAGAAGACCACGGACGTGGCCATGCTGGTCACCATGTTCGGCTGGTTCACCATGGTCATCTCCTACCTGGTCTACTACGTGCGCGCCAACCAGGAGGACGCCCGGCGGCACCTGGAGTACCTCAAGTCGCTGCCCAGCCGCCAGGGCAAGTCCGAGGAGTCGTCCACCATCAGCACGGTGGTGTGAGCGAGCCGAGCCGGGCCGGGCCGAGCCGCGCCGCGCAGGACAGGGCAGCCGGACGCAGAGAGAAGGACACATAATATACGCACGCAGCAGGCTAGCAGGCAAACAGGAAACAGGAAACAGGAAGTGCAGGTTGACGAACGCAGATGGGCAGGCCCCCTTCTGTTGGTGTGTGTGTGTACAGAGCTGGGCTGTAGAGGGGTCGCAAAGCTGAGAGCAGACCAACCCCCCCTATGCTGTCTCCACAGGCAGCACTGGCCAGTAGACAGCAGACCTACCCCGGGGTGGGCAGGGAGTTACGAGGGCCTGACTAGAGGGCACTGACCACAGCAGGGAACAACCTCTGAACCCTGACCTCCGACCCTGTGGGTGAGGGTACAGTGAGGGGGCAGGTCTGACCATGGGAGGGCATTAGGTGGATGGAGGAGGGCTATAGAAGACAGGGGGCAGTTGAAGGCAGAGGGCTATAAAATGCAAAGGGCAGTAGAATGCAGAGGAGTGTAGGGAGGCTATAGAACAGAGAGGGCTATGTAAGAGGCAGTAGAATGCAGAAGGCTCTATAACACAGAGGCAGTAGAATGCAGAGGGCTATAACACAGAGGGCAGTAGAATGCAGAAGGCTATATAACATAGAGGGCAGTAGAATGCAGAAGGCTATATAACATACTGTAAGAGAGCAGTAGAACGCAGAGGGCAGTAGAACGCTGTGGGCAGTAGAATGCAGAGCAATCTTTTGGAAGGCCAGGAGATGCGGTAGCCAGTTGGTAATGTAGCTAAGCTGTAAATGGATATAGTGGTAAGCTGTAAGAGGTTGTGCTCAGTCAGCAAAGGACGCAGTGAAAAAGAAGGCTGCAAGCTATTAGCATAGTATAGCAATAGCATAAAGATATGTTAGCATAGCGTAGCATAGAATAGCATAGCACAGCAATGTAGTACAATTTAGTATAGTATAGTATAGCAGTGCAGTACAGTTTAGCATTGTATAGTATTGAAGGTAGCTAGCTGGTAGTTGGTATAGACTGCAGAGTTAGAGGGAGGTTTATGTGATGCAGAGGCTATGAGATGCAGAGTTAAAATGCTGTAGGCTGTAGTGTGTAGTGGCCGGTTAGTGTGAACTGCCCTGTGAGAATGGCATCTGTGAGACACAGCAGTGTGTAGGTAATATAAACTGTCCGGTTTAAATGAAGACTGTTTGACAGGAGTGGTTAGTATGAACTGCCCAATGTGAGACTCGAGTGGTTAGTATGAGCTGCCCAATCAGACACAAGAGTGGTTAATGCTTAGTATGAGCTGCCTAATCAGACACAGGAGTGGTTAATGGTTAGTATGAACTGCCCAATCAGACACAGAAGTGGTTAGTGGTGAGTATGAGCTGCCTAATCAGACACAGGAGTGGTTAATGGTTAGTATGAACTGTCCAATCAGACACAGAAGTGGTTAGTGGTTAGTATGAGCTGCCCAATCAGACACAGGAGTGGTTAGTGTGAGACACAGGGGTGGTTAGTGTTGTCTGCGGCTCTGTCAGGGAGAGGAGGAGGAAATCGGCCGGCAATCTAATCTAATGGAGATGAATAATTGATCTGGGAGTGGCCCCGTTTCTCCTCCGCGAGCAGGCAGAGTGACCGGCCCGTCCACTTACACAGGAGAGGAAGAGAGGGAAAGAGAAGAAAAGAACAGGAGGGATGCAGAGAGAGGCGAAAGAAAGATCAAGAAAGAGCCGAATGGTGTGACAGAGAGAAGCAGGGAGGGAGAGGCCGACAGAATGGGAGGACAATGAGCGTGAACATGGAGGACTTTTTGACCCTGGTCAGCTGAGCTGCTTTACTCAGAGTGAGAGGTGGGCTTTTACCCCCTGAGCCATAGTCATATATTTTAGAGGACATGCACAAGCACGCACACACACACACACACACACACACACACACACACACTTTCTCACATAAACACACTCTCATACAGACAAACACACACACACATACAAAGACTTCCTCACATAAACACACTCTCAAACAAACACACACACACAGACATGACACACACACAGACACACACAGACACAGACACACACACACACACACACACACACACACACACACACACACACACACACACACACACACAGGGACATTTCCTATTTTCCAGGGACATGATTCAGATGTTCCAGTACCTCCCTCTGCTGTTGGTTCAGACCCTACTCCCCTCGTTATATTAAACACGAGGTGACTACGGGGTCACCCAAGCTCAATCTCAATCTCAATCTCAGTTTGTGTCTCAGAATATTCCTCTTTACTTCTTTTGCTAATGTCAAACAAATGTCAGAGTTGGACGATGGGGATTGAGTATGTTTAGCCAAAGTTGTGTGTGCCGTTGTGTTTCAGGTTCCTGCCTTAAGAGACAGGCTGCTGGATCAAAACTCTTAAAGCAGACGATTGCTGATCAGATTTAATTTACAGAACACACACATAGCACATGTTAACATGACACAGATAAGGACACATAGCATAACAGTTAGCATATCACCTCTGGTAAACATGCAGTACACTAGGGTGACCAGATTGTGTCCTCTTTTTGGTTTGTGAAAAAGCGGACACAAGAGTAAACACTGCCTCAAAAGGCTATTTATTATTTTGTATTCATTTGTGAACGATAGAGAGAAACACAATGCAAACTCGCTGTAAACACGTTTGAGGCGCTAAAAGAACAAAATCCTGGACGATTTTTAGGTCTCAAAAAAAGGACATGTCCTGGAAAAAAGTTAACATCTGGTCACCCTAAGTAAACATATGATAACAATCAGTATTAGCGAGAGGCCTGCTCCTCTTAAATGCTCTGGTTCTGAAAGAGACCCGGGTCGTACCAGCGCCAGGTCCGTCTCAGTGAGTTTCTGTCCGGTTTGTGCTAATCAAGTCGTGTCACTACTACTGAAACTCTTTGACACTGGGCCAGCGCTTTCATTCATCTGAAGTGCAGTGAGCAGGAGGTGGGCAGAATGTGTGTGTGGCTGTCCAGCCTGCAGATCAGGAGCGGATGCCTTGTGTAAAGCAGCGTCGTCAGGAGGTGGGCAGAATGTGTGTGTGGCTGTGCAGCCCGCAGATCAGGAGCGGATGCCTTGTGTAAAGCAGCGTCGTCAGGAGGTGGGCAGAATGTGTGTGTGGCTGTGCAGCCCGCAGATCAGGAGTGGATGCCTTGTGTAAAGCAGCGTCGTCAGGCCTATAGCAGCATGTGCTCCACTAGCAGGTGAAGGTGCAGACTGTGGTTGCCATCCCAGACATTTTATGAATCAAATTCAGCACATTGCTCCTCATTGTCTGTGTTTAATCAGACCAACTCATAACTCATAACTCATAACTCATAACTCATAACTCGTCCTGTGCTTGTACTCAGTCTGGGAGCAAAGCAAACGTAGCGGGGTCAGCAAGAGCGGAAAGCGACCAACGCCGGTCGTCACGGTGTTTCAGGAGCACGGAAGCGAAGGGTGTAGTTTGACTGTCTGTTGAGGTCAAATTTCAACGACCTTTCGCAAAATGGAAACCCAAAACCACAGGCTGCATCTTTAACTTCCAGTCTTATTTAACTGTCAGCGATCAAGTCATTTTTAAGAGGTGCTTCCAAAAAGACTGTCAGATGCATTTTACCAACTGAAATTAAAAAACAGTGAAAACAACATCCAACAGAGTTTGTTTGAATTTCATTCATGATTGTGTTTACCAGTTAAAGGTTCTTGTCTGGAGGTTGTTAAGTAACCTTTAAAGAGGATATAGAATGGATGAATCGAGTATTGTACTGTGTTCTCTGATGTTAAAATAGTATATATTCAACTTTGATTTATAAAAAATAAACTCAATTGCAATTTCACAAGCCTAATTAAAACTTTATATTTAGGCTGGGTATTGAAATGGTCCTTTTGACTAAATGACGCCCTCTATGGCAACCCCAATTGAACTTCAATAGCTTTGCAATATTTGACATCACAAGTAGGCTTTGTACGGAAGCCGAGAGAGGCCACGTCATATCATTATTTTTTTTAACCTTGTTATCTCGAGATATCGAAATAATTTATTCGTGATCTCGGGAAAACGACACAATTTATTCGTGATGACGGGAAAACGATCAAGAAACGCTGTCACTTTGCCTGATGAATGCGGTGGGAGCTCGCGGTTAAGTTAGCTTGACATTAGACATTCAAAACATCGCTAGTTCTCTCTCATTCCACGCTGAATAAACTAAAAGTGCGATGTTCACAACTGAATACAAGTAGGCCTAACATCGCACCTCGAGCAAGCCTAGGCTATAGGCTATTATTCAGCGTGGAATGAGATAGAGAACTAGCGATGTTTTGAATGTCTAATTTCAAGCTAACTTAACCGCGGTTGAAGGGAGTAGGAAGAGATGATGCTTTGAGACAGAGGGGTCAGACGTTACTTAGGTCTATGAGTCAGACGTACTTAAACTTCACAAACGTTATTGAAGGGGGCATATCTGTGCATAGAATTTAAGCATCCCGAGTGACATGGAGCCCAACCAAACGACACAGGTCATTCACTCGTAGTCATGAAAAGCCCGACCTGGTAGCCATGAAAAGCCCGACCGTGAAAAGCCCGACCTGGCATCTGCTTCCAGATTAACCACCAGATTAACCACCTCAGCTGGATCATTGTATCTCCGCTGATAAAGATGCCGAGTTGCCGCGGACTAATCTTAAAATTATTCCCAATTATGAGACGCAGTGCGTCAACCCCTGATCAAAATGTTCCCATCAGCTGGTCGATTAGCCAAACAAGCTGACGGAGCCTATACAAACTAGCAATAGCCTAAGTCAAGCAAAAAGGGGGTGTCAGTCGTGAGAGCACTAATAATGCGTTGTTTTCTCGAGATCTCGACTTAATTGTGTTGTTTTCCCGAGATCTCAAATTAATTATTTCGATATCTCGAGATAACGAGGTTAAAAAAATAATGACATGACGTGGCCTCTCTCGGCTTCCGTAGCTTTGTTCTAATTCGCCCATTTTTTAGTGGCTATTTCTAAGTTCAAGATTTTCATATGAAGGAGGACACAACCATGACTCATGTTCATGATAGCTCTTTGGATATGCACAACCTCTCCAAATTCATCAAAACCAAGACAAAAATGGTTTCCATTCTATGTCACCTTTAAGTTAAGGTGATCAGATGTCCGAGACCAAAACCGGGGACATAATCCCAAAAATGGGGACATTCAATCTGATTGAAATACATAGCCTACAGGTTTTATCTTCAAAAAATGGGGACATAGGTAGTTTTTCTGTATTTTCCCGGGGACAGGCAACCAAAAATGGGGACTGTCCCCTGAAACTGTGGACGTCTGGTCACCCTACTTTAAGTGTCCTGGTAAGTTGATGGATGGAGAGTGGTCCTCACCTCCAACTCGATGACGCTGGTCGATGATGTCATGTGCAGGAAACCCCTCCTGTTCCAGACGTCCAGTAGCTTCCACTCAGCCGGGGAAGCACAGTCACAAGTCTCCGAGGAACATACGTACACACACGCACATGCACACACACACGCACACACACACACACACACACACACACACACACACATATACAAGCATACACACATACACATGCTTTTGAATACACGACGCATACATGGACACACACACAAACACACACACACACACACACACACACACACACACATTCAACAGCCTTTTCATCAGATACAGAGGTAGAGAGTGTTAACATACACACAAACACACGCACACATGCACGCACGCACGCACGCACGCACGCATGCACACACACACACACACACACACACACACACACACTATACATACTTTATTTGATTCCACATCAGAACCAAGTTCAGCTTACAATTTTCTTAAGCACAAGGGCACAGGAAACATAGTCTTACTGTAATTAAGATGCTTTTTTCTATAACTGCTGATATGAAACAGTGCTTTGCCGAAGATCAGAGGAAGGTATTTTAGAGTTCTTGTACAGTAAGAGTTTTCCATAAATAGATCTAAAGAGAGATAGGGACATCGACAATGCAATTTTAGATAAGGTGCTCTGCTCTCTTTCTCTCTCTCTATCTCACACACACACACACACACACACACACACACAGAGAGAGAGAGAGAGCCACGCGTGTGTGTGTGCAGATGAGGCGTAGTTATTGTTATTGTTATTTAAGTATTTCTGGCGAGCATCATATGGCAGGGAAACAGAAGAAGAGGCAGAGAGAGGGAGAGAAAGGGAGAGAGGGAGAGAGAGAACAACAGTCTTGTGTTGGGACATCAGACAGAGAGAGAGAGAGAGAGAGAGAGAGAGGGAGGGAGATAGGGAGAGCAATTTCTTGTGCTGGGACATCAGACAAAGAGAGAGAGAGAGGGATAGATAGAGAGAGAGAGAGAGAGAGAGAGAGAGAGAGAGAGAGAGAGAGAGAGAGAGAACAACAATCTGGTGTTGGGACATCAGACAAAGAGAGAGAGGGAGAGAGAGAAGGAAAGAGAGAGGGAGAGAACAACAATCTGGTGTTGGGACGCCAGTTTTGCATCTAATATGCACAGGTCATTTCCCATGTTAGGTTACATTCTGAAGATCGTCTGTCCAACCACTTCATGCACACCGTCGAAGGAACAATACAATGTACAACAACTTCTCCAAGGTCATCCAGGACAAAGGTCACAGGGTCACCGAGTGTGTGCACAGCACATGGCGCAGGGCAATCCCATAATGTCATCCTGCTGTCATGCCAACATGAAACCATCCTGGCGTGATCCTATGAGACTATGATACCATGCTATTGTAATGCCAGGCTGATGCAATGCCAGGCACAGGAGGCCCTGGCATGGCCACAGCCACAGACCACACCAATGCCACCAATGCCAGTGCTGCCACCGCAAAGATGTTGTGCCATGAAACATCCGAGTGGGAGGCCAAGATCTCCAAATGAGGAATACCATATGTGTGTGTGTACACTGGGACCAGACTCTAATTCTGCAACAGACAGACAGACAGACAGACAGACAGACAGACAGACAGACAGACAGACAGATAGACAGATAGATAGATAGATAGATAGATACTTTATTTATCCCAAGGGAAATTTAGGAGGGTGCACTCATGCACCAGCAGCAGAATTGCTATTTATTGGGGCAAAGTAACCTCCCCAAAGGTGAAAGGTCATGAACATCATGAAGCCATTAAGTTTGTGTTTACCTGGCACAGGGCAACCCCTGTATGCTGTGTCAATGATACCATGTACTCGCGATGCCAGGCGACTGTGATGCCAGGTGGTTGCGATGCAAGGCGGTTGAGATGCCACGCTTGCGTGAGTGACAGGAGTGGTCACCGGAGAGGGGTTGGCACTGCCATCCATAGCTGTGCCACAGAGCGGAGTGATGCCACCTCTGCCACTGCCCGCCCGGCTGTAACCAGAAACACCCTCTGGAATTACCCTCAGCATGGCTGCACACTGCGCTCTGTGCCCTGCCCAGTGGGCACTTGGGCATGCCCGGCACTTCTGCCCTGATCTGCCGTCTCTAACCTGCCCGGCACTTCTGCCCTGCCTGCCGTCTCTAACCTGCCCGGCACTTCTGCCCTGATCTGCCGTCTCTAACCTGCCCGGGCACTTCTGCCCTGATCTGCCGTCTCTAACCTGCCCGGGCACTTCTGCCCTGATCTGCCGTCTCTAACCTGCCCGGCACTTCTGCCCTGATCTGCCGTCTCTAACCTGCCCAGGCCCTTCTGCCCTGATCTGCCATCATCACTAACCTGGTCTGTGCCCACTAACCAGGTCTGTGCCCACTAAAGAGGGCACTATGTAGTGGATGGCTGAAGGACACACACACACACACACACACACACACACACACACACACATTCACAATGAAGCAAAAAATACAATGAACGCAAGTCTGGAAAACGTCTGGCGCAGAGGAAAGGGGAACAGAGACAGACAGAGAGAGACACACACACACACACACACACACAGAGAGAGAGAGAGAGAGAGAGAGAGAGAGAGAGAGAGAGAGAGAGGGAAGTGGTGAAACACTGGCAATGGAGCCATTCATGGTAAAAAAATACACTCTCTGTTCTCCGAGGCCAAATGGGTTCGAAACGGATACTCACTCAGAGCAAGAGAGAAAGTCACAAAGGGGAACTGGGAGAGAGAGCAAGAGAGAGAGAGGGGATAGAGAGAGAGAGAGAGAGGGAGACAGACAGAGGGAGAGAGGGATCGAGAGAGACAGCGGAAGTGTGTAAGACTGGGTTGTGGACTGTGATGCAACAGGTCTAAGTTTCGGAGCCTATTTTTACGGTTGGAACGCCACACTGGGTGAAAGTGTCTGCTGAGTGAGTACATGTGAAGCCATGGCAGTGATTGAGCTGAATAGATAGATAGATAGATAGATAGATAGATAAGCATAGTAATAATAATAACAGTACTAGTATAAATATATGGACAATTAAAATAAACTTAACATAGTAATAATATAAGAGTTAGACATGAGGGTAGACATGTAAGCCATGCCATGTAAGTGTATAAGAGGGTGGAGGTGCAGATATACTATGCATAGAAGTCCAACTCTCCTTTTCCCTTCAGTGAAGCATTGTAGAGTTGTATGGCCCTGGGTACAAATGACTTCCTCAGTCTGTCTGTTGTGCATGTCATGGAGCGTAGCCTCCAGCTGATCAAGCTCTTCTGCTGTATGATAGTGCTGTATAGGCTGCAGCTACAGCGCTACAAAAGAAGGAAATCATTCATCCAACCCATTCTCCTTTCACACTACAACACCAAAGACCAGCAAAGTGAAAGAACACGCTGTGAAAGACCATCAGATTGACTAATTGATTTTCATTCTCTAAATCATCATCAGCATTTTATGTATTTTTTTTTTTTACCACGATGGAAAGGTCATCCTAATGAAGCTTGATTGAATTTGAATGTTTTGTTTTTTTGCTTGGATTTGACAAGAAGAAATGGACTGACATGCTGCAGAGTGAGAAAGAGGACAGACACAGAAATATAGAGAAGTGACAGACACAGAGAGAGATGGAAAGAGGAATAGACAGAGGGTGCAAACAGAGATAGAGAGAGAGAGAGAGAGAGAGAGAAAGGGAGAGAGAGACTCCATGACCTTGTATCGTTTCAGAGTGGAGAGATCCCGAGGGTGCTTCTTTGACCTACTAGCTCACGAGAGAAGACACATAAAAAGAAAAGAGAAGAGAGAGAGAGACACACACACACACACACACACACACACAACACACAGACACACAGACATGCACACACAGACACACACAGACACACAGACACACAGACACACACACACACACACACACAGACAGACACAGACAGACACAGACAGACACACACACACACACACACACACAAAGTGAGAGAGAAAGGAAGAAATAAATTAGAGCGAGAGAGAGATGGAGAGATGGAGAGATGGAGAGAGAGAGAGCATCCCTGACCTTCTATCATGCCAGAGCCAGAGGGTGTTGGACTGAGAACATTTTGGCCTGGAAAAGAATAGAGACAGACACAACAGAACAAGAGAGAAAGAGAGAGGAAGAGATGAGCGAGAGAGAGAGAGATGAGAGAGAGAAAGAGAGAAAGAGATAGAGAGAGAGATAAGAGAGAGAGAGAGGGATGAGAGAGAGAGAGATGGAGATTCCCTGTCTAGAGGCTACAATGTCAGCATTTGGCTGCATGGGGATAAAAGAGGACAAACGAGTTCAAAACTGAGCGAGATGAAGAGAGACGGAGACAAAGAGACCCCTGTACTGTGCTGACCCTGCACGGTGCTGGGGTGACCGCTGCCGGAGGGCGACTCCGTCTCCGTGAGCTGTTGGGCTTCCACTCGTCTGGTCCCATCAGACCTCCAGACGACTGCGGGGAGGCTCTGTGACCTGCTTCCCCAGTTTCAGCTCCTAATCTGGGGCAAGGAAAGGCCTCCAGGGGGCCCCTACCACCACGGCCCACCACAACACTTGGTCTATCTTTAGCACGGATTTGTGCACCAGTACATTTTAAAACTTAACGCAGACCTTAAAAACAAAGGTCAAATGTGTGGTGAAAAGACTTTAGTGTTCTTAAAAACGAAGCGTCAAATGTGATGGAAAAGACTTGAATTTCTTGAATTTCCCCTTGGGGATCAATAAAGTATCTATCTATCTATCTATCTATCTAAGACGGCAAAGAAATGAAACGGTCCCAACAGGCAGATACTGTATGCCTGCAAAGCTGCCCACCAGACCAGAACTAACAAGGCCACTGATCACAAATGCACCCCAGTCTGCAGACTGCACTTAGCGGGAGATGCCTGGCCACGTTCGCCTCCGTCACAGCAGGGTCGCTCTGAGGGCGAGCAGTGTGGTGGAGACTAGTGATGGCTGTCCCTGGGCCATAGTAAGCTGAGCCCCTTAGGATTCCATACAGGGCTCAGCGTTATTGTTTACAGTCTATGGGCTCAACGTCATTTTTAAAAAGTGGTTAAAAGTGGTTGGCAGCCTGGCAACCAGCCATGAGGTTTTGGTTGCCAAAGCCGACCAAATCTGGATGCCAATTTTAAGAATTTGGTATCTAAGGACAACCAGGCAACAGATGTCCGAGACCAAAACCGGGGACATAATCCCAAAATGTGTAAAAAACGGGGACATTTTCAATTTACATTTTACTATCAACCTGATTGAAATGCATACAAGTTTTATCTTCAAAAAACGGGGACATATGAAGTTTTTCTGTATTTTACCGACAGGACAGGCAACCAAAAACGGGGATGTCTGGTCACTCTCCCACTATGTCGAGCCCTGACTCCATAACAGTGCTTATGCTAGGCTACTGCTAACGCTCCTGTCCCAGCTGTGGAGGAGGGGCGTCGGGTCTAAGAGCACGCATCTGATTGGTGGAGGGGCCTCGGGTCTGAGTGCGTGCATCTTGAATTTCCCCTGTGGGATCAATAAAGTATCTATCTATCTATCATCTGATTGGTGAAGGGGCGTCGGGTCTGAGTGGACGCTTCTGATTGGTGGAGGGGCCTCGGGTCTGAGTGGACGCATTTGATTGGTGGAGGGTCGTCGAGTCTGAGTGGACGCTTCTGATGCCTGTGGACCCCCAGCCAGGCCAAGGCCCTGTGCATTCATAGGCAGGGATCACATTAGCCAGCGGCAAGCGGCAGCGGCAAGCGTAACGCAACGCTCAGACCATAATAATACATCCAAAACAGTATATCTCGTTGCTAAGTTCAATCTTGTTGCTACGTCCTTAGACAAATCTGATTGGTTAAAATACCTAAACATTCCAAAACTGATTGTGACGAGCCGAGCGTTGCGCTTCAAAGTTGAACCAAGTTCAACTCACAGTTTGCTCAACGCTAGCGTTACGCCAGCGTTGTCACCATTCCGCTGCCGAACCATAGAGAACAATAGGAAACCTGCCGCTTGCCGCTGGCTAGTGTGATCCCCACCATAGGGTCCATCATTGCCACAGCAACTCTGTGCATGCTCTCTTCTTTCTCTTTCGCAGCTTATGACCATGTTTTTTTTCTTGTGTTAAGACACACACACACACACACACACACACACACACACCAATACACATGATAGATAGATGCTGCCCTAACAAATGACTGCAAAGACGGATGACTGCAAAAAATGCTGCTCAAGCACTGTCCACGAAGGTATCGAAGCATCTGTGTTGACAACAGCAGGCCATAGCACAGGCTGGACAATACACACACAGACGCACGCACGCACGCACGCACGCACGCACGCACGCACGCACGCACGCACGCACGCACGCACACACACACACGCTCACACACACACACACACACACACACGCACATCGGAGAATCTGCAGACCACAGCAGATCACAGCACAGACTGAGGCACGCAGGATAAAGAGGAAAGGTGAGAGCAAAGAGCAATCCCCACCTGTGCTCTTCATTACCATCTCAGACACACACACACACACACACACACACACACACACACACACATGCATACATTTTATGTGCT
>NC_084996.1:23598059-23633059 GCF_963854185.1 Sardina pilchardus | reverse complement strand
TCTATATGTAAACATTCTACACACACGCACGCACGCACGCACGCACGCACACACACACACACACACACACACACACACGCACACAGAGAGAGACTTCCCAATACCAAGTCATTTCAGCAAATCCAACAGATGCAGACTTACCACAGGGGGTTAAATCGGAGCGGTTAGTAATCAAGGATCTATATGGACTTACCCTCCAAATAAGATGCAGTTTTATCAATCTACTGTACAAGGATGGCACAGTGCTTGATTTGTGAGATAGATTGCTTGCGTGTTTGTCTATTTATTTGTTTATTTGGATGGATGGGTGGATGGATGGATTGATAGATGGATGGATGCATGGATTAATTGATTGATTGATTGATTGATTGATAGATTGATAATGCCTCACTGTTTTGAATGAGTAAGCCATTTTAAAATCAGAGGGTCTACAGTAAGTTCAGCAATAAGAAGAAAGGGTTTTCACGATCAGACTTTTAACAACGCTTAAATATTAAACATTTGCATTTAAATATTAAACATTTTATAGGGTCCATTATTGTTCCTTTGGTTACTGTAATATTGTTGAAATGTGTTCCATCATCATGTAAAGTACTGTGCACTTTTATAACATGTTAATTAATGGAAATTGTGTGAGTGCATGAAAACTACTGGAAACCTTTAAGGTGAGGTTTCACAATATCTGTCATTATGATGTTCAAGATATAGATGGTTTGCTGATAGTCTGATGTGGAAAGTGCGTCAGTATGACGTAGGATGCATCACGCATTAGTGCAAGTGCAGTATTTCCACGGCTAAAGTTCCATTAGCTCAGCTTCTGTTATTTCTGGACTAATGTTTACAGTTTTTCCTCAGTTGCGTTGGCGATTTTCTCAGACTAGAATGAAAATAGTTCAACCTCTGCAACGTTTAGTCATTTGTGCACATCATAGTTAGGCTGTGTGAACCCAATTTGGATTTCGCTCGGCAGCTCAGGCTGGAAACCTGCACATCTATCTTCCTTGTTCCCTGCCAGAGCCTTTGGCTCCAATTACAAACTAGCTTATCCAAAAGATGCACCGTATCGTGGAGCAATTTCTCCTACCTCTGAACAAATTGCAAATGCTTTTGAACATGTATCAGATACTTGCATATAATTCTCTGCTGTTTCATAACATCATTTGCGTATGCCATGCCAGTCAAAATGAACTATACTACTGTAATGGATGCTGAATAGTTTCTCCCAATGAAATGAATAGTCTTCATTTCATTGCTTGACCCATTACATACATGCAGGTTATCCACTAGGTTTTGCAGTTTGCACTAATTGTTTTGAGAAATGCACTAACTGCTGTGCAAATGTTACTGTAATAGTGATGTGAGAAAAGCATCAAAGCGACTGTGAAAAACTGTAATTGAAAGTTAGCTTCATTGTCAACCCCCACCCCCCCCCCCCCCCAAATTCTCTAAAGAAATGAAGTGCTTACTGTAAGAAAGAGATAAAGATGTCTAAAAGACTAAAATCTTAAAAAAGCTGGACCGCATTTCAAATAATCGCCATTTCCATTGAAATGCACGCACGCACACACACACACACACACACACACACACACACACACACACACACACATACACACTAGCATGGTGAGGACCACAAACAAGGATGTGGTCATGAAAACTCTCCTGCCAATAGGCAACAATTAGAGTTGAAGTTATTACACATTATTTATTTGCCACATACATTTTACACAAAGTCCAATATGTGGTGAAATACTTACTCTTAGACTTAGATAACCGTCGAATATGCGGTGCGTTCATCACTGTAGATATAAACAATCAAAGGACATAAGTAGAACATAGATAAAAGATAGAAGATGAGATAGATACTGTAAATAGAGAGCACACGTGATCCTGTAATAGATTAATATGCTGATGTGATGCAGGCTGATGGTGACTAAGTGCAATGAGGTTTTCATATCTTGTCTTCATCAGAAGCAGTGGGTGTTGTTTTTAAAACTCCCTGATGGGAAAGCGCTTGTACATTGACGCAGCTTATTGCTAATGAAGCTGCTTAATGGAGGGTAGAGGGCCTTGTGGTTAGCACATTTGATAGGCCCAAACGCATCTGTGAAAGGCTGCCATGATCTGATTGGTCAAACTAGATTTTCCATCTAACACTGGCTATACTCTTACAGTATCTTTACCTGATGGAAACTATCCCTATTACGTAAGACACTCTGAAATAATCTGACATGACTAAGAAATGTCTATGTTTAGCGGTATGCAATTGGCATGCAAGACATAGGTTGGGCTGTAAATGGTTAGCATGTACAGCCGATGAGTGTTGATTCAAGCTTTCAGACGTTACAGTATGTCATAATGTTGCGCTGTCATGCTACCAGGCACACATTACCTTATTATAACATTATCAATCGTTCCTTTAATGTCCCAACTGGTTATCAATTAGAGGTGAGGCCAGAAAACACTGGAACGGAATCATAAAACAAGTTCTTCCACTGAGAATGAAGTGAAATGAAAAGCGTTTGGTTTTTAATACCTGATCGGTGTACCCTCCAAAGGCTGCTGGATCAGAGGGGACAAAGGCTGTTTCTCAAGGGTGGGATCCATCAAGGCTGCTTTTTTTTGAAGGACGTTACATCATCAAGTTCAGCTGAAGTACTGTTCCAATGTGAAGCAAGGCCAGCAGTGAGGATGCAGAGAGCTGCAGCAGCATACTACAAAGGACTCAAGGAGTCAAGGCCAGTGAGGATGCAGAGTGCTGCAGCAGCATACTACAAAGGACTCAAGACTAGAGTGCTGCAGCAGCACACTACAGAGGACCCAAGGAGTCAAGGCCAGTGAGGATCTGGGGTGCCTCTCATTTGGGCTTTTTAAACGTCCTCCCTCGCTCCTCAGGCCTCGATCCTCACTGATCTACATAAAGAATGATGGGGCGAAAACAATGGGATAGTCCATCCAGTGTTAGTTATAGATCAGTGGGAATGCCCCTTGAGGATCGAGCATCAAGGATGTTGAGAAGCACCTGCAGCAGCATACCAGAGACTGTCTCATGAGGAGGCACAGCACTCAAAACTCCTCCATGGAAATGCATGGGGGTTACTTTGTAATGCCAATATGGCAGCAGTCTATATTCCTCTTCTGCCTCTTCTGGGAAAAAGGTTGACATGTGAATACATTGCGTCAATCATGTGTTGTGATCTTGCCACTGGAGCATGGCTGGCATTGTGAAGCCAAGCGCACACACATTTCTCCCCGAATAGATGCCAGATAAGTGCCCAAAATGTGTTGCAATATGGCCGCCATGTGGAGGGACTTGCCTAAAAGGACTTTGATCATACTGCAGGCAACTCAGGTTACTGTCACTGGCCGTTCGGATGTGACGCTTGTATCACATCTTCTCGAATCAATGTCGAGGCTTCGAAGCACAAGTGTTTCAACCAGGGGGTCAGGATTTGACTGATTAGCTTCGCCGATTAGCAAGGCACTTCCTCGTCGCCATTTTCCAGAAATACATCATGTCCAGTGCCGTTTTCCCATAGTTTTCCTCATGCTGATTGGTGGCTGTTCCACTCAGCTCATGCACGAGCTTAGTGTGGGCACGAGCTCTCCTTCTGTACCTTACGTCAATCAGTAACCTGGCACTTAATTGGCTAAGTAAAACGGCACCGGAAACAAGCCCCTTGAAACGCCATGTTGAAGCCTGAAAAAATAGTTCAATTTTGGCAATTTTCACTAGCCTAGCATTCCCATTGAAATGAATGGGGGCGGGACTTGTTCACTTTCTCCAGTTCTTATAATACCTCCATAGTTTCAACACACTGCTTTAAAAACGTGCTTCAAAACAGCCATGTCATGCCATGTCAGTACAGAGCACCACCTGCTCTGGAGAGGTAATCGCTCTTAAGAAGTGCTGGCTATCCCCCCTTTACTTATATATACTGTAGTATATATACTCTTTTGATCCTGTGAGGGAAATTCAGTGTCTAATCCCAATCTGTGAATTAGTGAACACACAGTGAGGTGAAGCACACACTAACCCGGAGCAGCCTGCTCAACAAGTGAGGGGTTAGGTGCCTTGCTCAAGGGCACTTAAGCCATGGACCCTCCGGTTGCAAGCTTGAAGCCCTAACCAGTAGGCCACGGCTGATGCTACGTATGTCATATGTCATAACATAAAACTACCATGAGCACTGCTGAAAGTAATCAATAACATCACATTTAGGTGCTTTGGGACACATCAGCTCAAGGAACACAGTTGTACTAACTACTAACTGGAGAGGCTACCATAAACTAGACAGTTCCTAGGGATTTGTTTCTGTTTGCATTCACATACACTAGGAACTCTGAGATGACTTCACACATTAGTAGCCCAATGATTGCATGGCCATAAAGTAATGACAAGGACAGCATTCCTGTTTAGTTACTAGCTCCTGAAATGTATTGACAAGCTAGAAGCTCATGGTATCAGAAAGCATTTAAAAAAGAATCAGCATTGTTTTTTTTTTTTGTATCATTACGTTTATTGGTTTTAACAACACAAAACAAACAACAACAGAAGAACAAGACTTGGCTCAGAGACTCAGATAAACAAACAGACTTTGCTCATTAATTATACGAGGACACAGAATGAAGAGATAAATGAATATGAAATTGGAAATTAAATACATACAATAACATCAAATAAAATAAGAATCAGCATTGTTAACTTCTCGTCTGGCACACAGTAGGCAGTCTGCATGTTTGTATGTTATTTTGTTATTCTACATTTAAAAAGAAGCTGGATAGTTTTTACAGATATATTTGAAAATTGTGCTTCTGCTGCTTTGGCATGCAGATCAGCCATGGTTCCTACTGTATCTACATGGAAACCACCCCCACCTCACAGCAGCCAATTCCAAGGTATTAGTGTTTCATATTTTTTCCCAAAAAATAGATTAATCAGATCCTGGGAAAAGACATAGTTCACAATTAATTTCTCACCGTGCCCTTCTTTCTTTTTCTTGTGGAAGTGTGATATCAAGGAACGGAGCGTGTCGATAGACTCTGCACTCAGGGGTTTTCTTGACGTTGGCATTGGATAAAACACTCTCTCTGCCTCCACGGATGTGGCCTGTAGCTTGAAACAACTGTTTTGTTAACATTATCGTATGACGACAATACCTTTAGAAGCGAATTCCTTGCGTTTATTTTTTTAAATTTAATTTCCTGATTCCCGGGACAAGTTATGACAGGAAACAGGACAAAAATTAAAAAACGCAAGGAGTTTGCTTCTATTGTTGTCTCACAGAAACGTTGATACAACAGTCGTACAGGCTACATCCGTTGAGGTGGATAGAATGTTTTATCTGCTGCCAATGTCACGAAAATCCAAAAACACCTGAGCGCACAGTCTTTTCCCTGGAATCCCATCTCCCGGGATTAAACCCAACTATGAAGAAGGCCCAGCAGAGGATACACTTCCTGAGACAGCTAAGGAAGTTTAATCTGCCCAAGGAGCTGCTGACCACTTTCTACTCAGCCATCATTCAGTCATCTGCACCTCCATCACTGTCTGGTTTGGGTCAGCCACCGAACGAGACAGGGCCATACTGCAACGGACAATAAGGGCTGCAGAGGATTACTGAGTGAAGCTGACCTCCCTTCTATCGAGGACCTGTACCGGTCCAGGGTCAGGAAAAGGGCAGCAAAAATCTCTACACACCCCTCACACCCTGGTCACAAACTGTTCAACCTTCCACCTGGTAGACGATACAAGAAGACAGCTTCTTCCCCCAAGCTGTCACTCTGTTGAACACTCAGAAATTGCACCCACACTAATACACCGAAAAAAGGCAATCAACCTGTTCTGCTTCATCTACCTAAGATCATGTGCACTTCAATCTTACTGTTACAAAAATGTTATTACATTGTCAATGCACTGAACTGCCTTGCACAATATTCATATTTAATATTAAACCTCAGTCTATACTGTTACTGCACTATTCCCACTCTCTCTTCAATTGTACATTGCATCCTGTGTCTTGCCTGTGCCTGTTGGGGTGTCCACGACCATGGCTACCTTGACAGGGACAACAAGGCCGCACTCCCCCATCCGGACAATTGCATTACCCTATATCCCACCCATAGCATCTATTTATTTGTGAATGTACAAACTGTAACTATTCTTATACATAGCCTTACTGCCCTTATTCTAACTGTTGAGTGTTTAACCAAAGTCAAATTCCTTGCACAAACCTGGCCAATAAAGCTGATTCTGATCTGCAGACCCTATGTACATGAAAAGACCCCATCAGCCCAAGGCAGCCAGACCCTATGTACATGAAAAGAGCCCAGTCTGGCAAAATGTGATTGTATTAATTCAGGTGGCTACATATTTGATTTATTTGGTTATGGTTTTGGTATTCTGTAGGCTAGATACTTTTGTCCAAAACGACTTACAGAATATGAACATTTATATTCGTTAAATTTACATTTTTATTTTAAGTTGAAGAAGCCTATTCAGCATAATAGCAAAAATAATCCATAACAACAGTATATGTCAACGATGAGTTTTATGTCAACTTAACTATTAATTTTCTTACCAATCAAAATATTTGGGTTAGTCCTCAGTGGAATACATGAACAATGCAGCTTGAAGTATCACCAAAGCTACAGGTAAATTAGTCATTTCATTTTCTTCTAAATGAATGTTAGATGGTGAGGAGAAGGATGGGAATCCTATGGGCGGAGGAAGGAAGGAGGAGAGGAAAGGGGGAAGTTAAAGAGACCCTATGCAACTTTTTCATAGTCATAAAATCGCTCAGAAATCGTTGTTTTGCTTGACTGACCAGTTTCATCGAAAACAGTAATATTTCCTCCCGCCCCCAGTGTCCCTATCCGCTATTGCAACCTTGCAGTTTCTGCAGGAGATGATCGTTCATTGTTTACATCTGGAAGTCTGAGACGCGTAAGGAAGAAGAAGAACCACGCTTGCAATTTATAGATTTATATATAGCCCATATATATGTATAAATATACACGCTAAAGCTGTCGGGGAAGCTCTGCAGAGAAATATGCAAGCATAAAACGACCGAAAACGAAAAACGAAACCGAAACTAGAGATGAAATCGCCAATCCTGCATAGTTCCCCTTTAACTATAAACTATAAAGGATAATGCCCCAGCATCTGATCATTGGAGGTCAATATCAATACTGCAGCGGACACTTGACACTTCAAGGACACACGGAAAACCAACATCTCCACGTGTCTCCTCGGTATGTAACACTCAAGCGGGCGTGCTAACATGTTGTGGACTATGTTTTTGTTTACTGTAATATTTCTTCTATGTTATATTGTTTGCTTTTCATATTACTTAATACAATCACATTTTGCCAGATCCTATGTACTTGAAGAGACCCCAGCCCAATGCAGCCAGGTCCTGTGTTCATGACGAGACCCCAGCCCAAGGCAGCCATGGTTCCTATGTACATGAAAAGACCCCAGCCCAAGGCAGCCATGGTTCCTATGTACCCCAAAGTAGGAGCTTGAGTAGTTATAGGAACTGCCTTTTATTGCCCAGTCCCATTCTGTCTGAATTCACGAGAAAAGGGGCTTTAGGGCCTGTAAGTTCTAAGAACCGCAAGCCTGTGGCAGAAGCATGTTGGAGGTTGTGGTTACTTCCCCGTCACTTCCTCTAATTCACGGGGCACTCACTCTGGAGTCTCCATTTGGGGTGTAAAATTCGCTAAAAAAAAAAGCTCACTTGCAGCATGTTTCACTTTCTCAGTAAGCGTCAAGTGACCTTGTTACACTTACATGTATCTCCATGGAAAGGAGTGTGTGTGTGTGTGTGTGTGTGTGTGTGTGTGTGTAATTTCCTGTTGCATCAATGGGGATGTTGCAATCCTGAAATGTTGTGGTGTACCTTTCCATAGTCAAGTGCCTCAGTGGCATCCCTAGTTGCCATGCACTCATAGCAAAGATTGACAATATTATTTCGAACAACATTTAATTGAAAAGTACTGTATATCCCGGAATAAGTCGCACCGGAATATAAATTGCACTAGTCAAAAAATGCCTCATGAAGAGGAAAATGCCATATATAAGTCGCACCTGACTAGTCACATTTATTCAGAAATGTATTCACAAAATCCAAGACCAAGAACAGACAGAGGCTGTAGCTAGACACAGAGGCCAAAAAGATTAATAATGATTAATATTAATGATGAGAAGGCGTGAATGGCCGCCCATCTGTAGCTGTAGACAGTAATGTTTACTCCTCTGTCATTTCGGAATTCTTCAAAAACATGTTAAATTTCATATATAAGTCGCACCTGACTATAAGTCGCAGGGCCAGCCAAACTATGAAAAAAAGTGTGACTTACAGTCCGGAAAATACGGTACTGGTTGAACAGATGAAACAAATGGCATCTCTATTACTGTCATCTTGAATTTCCCCTTTGGGATCAATAATCTATCCATCTACAGTATCTATTAGGCAACAAGCAAATGGATGAAAACTAAAAAAAACTATAACAAGTCTGGAACAACCCCTGTTACTTTCACTTTTAGAATACACATATTGCCGGGAAAAATTACTGAGTTGCACAAGACCTGATTAAAGTTTAATCCGCTCAAATTGGCTAACAGCTTAACTCTTTAACATACTAGTCTCCGGATAAGCATTTACACTGTGAAATATGTTAGTGATGAAACATCATCTGTTTGGGGTGTTTGAGTTTAATGCAAAGACATTGGAGTGGAGTGGAGTGGAGTACAAGGCCAAAGAAGTATTTATTTACTAATGATTCAAGCACATTCTCCCCATTTTACTCACTGTGTTCTAAGATGACTCACCTGGTTACAAAACATGTAGTTTGGCCAGACTAGCTCCCTTCAGCACAGCCAGCACTCTGAAAAGTCGTGTTAAAGGTAAGTCTGTCTAAGTTCTTAAAAATATGTGGGCACAGTTAATGTGTTAGATGTTCTGATAGGCTCTGTTACCTGGGAAAATGGTTGGGGTGCCATATCCCCTTCCAAGGGGTGATGTGTGTGTTTTGGGGGGAAAGCAGTGTGAGATTACGAGGAGACGTGTGTGAGTTGGGCTCCTACTTCTGTGCATGTAAAAGAGTTTGTGGCGTGGCTGTGGCAGACAACAGTCATTATTAAAAGTACCGGTTTATGATAACTGCCTCATCATTGACACGGAACGTTACAGTAACTTCATGCGAAGTACATATATCTTCCAAGATGACAATGGGTTATTTTGACATATTAGTGTGGTATTATCTAAAAATGTGTGATTTGACACTGCTTTAGTATTTTGGATGTTTTTATGTGTGGGTAGGCGTGTGTGTAAACCGGGTACTGAGAGCCCGCTCCATATTCAGGACACATATTTGATTAATTTGGTTATGGCTTTGCTATTCTGTAGATGCTTTTGCCCAAAGCGACTTACAGAATATGAACTTTAAATTAGTTCAATTTAAAATTGTATTTTAAGTTGAAGAAGCCCATATTCAGCATAATAGCAAAAATTATCCATAACAAGAGTAAATGACAAAAATGAGTTTTATGTCAACTTAACTATTAATTTTCTTACCAATCAAATTATTTGGGTCAGTCCTAGTGGAATACATGAACAATGCTGCTTGAAGTATCACCAAAGTTACAGGTAAATTAGTCATTTCATTTTCTTCTAAATGATTATTAGAGTAGAGGAGGAGAATGGAAATCCTGTGGGCGGTTGAGGAAGTTCCCATACTGTATATAGGATGGATAATGCCCCAGCATCTGATCATTAGAGGTCAATATCAATACGCCTAGTCGGGGGGTTAATAGGCTACTGCAGCGGACACTTTACACTTCAATAGGACACAATGAACACCAACATCTCCACGTGTCTCCTCGGTATGTAACACTCAAGCAGGCATGCTAACATGTTGTGGACTATGTTTTTGTTTACTGTAATATTTATTCCATGTTATATTGTCTGCTTCTCATCTTACTTAATACAATCAAATTTGTCAAGTTTTGTCTTTCAAGTGCACGGCTTTGAGTAGTGTTTCATTGCGTCTTGGAGCTATCGCGCCGTTGTAGCTTTTGGATTGGATAGGCTGAAGGGGTTTCCTCTCTCCAACATCCAACCGGTGGCGAGGGATCGTCCCCGTATGTGACAGTATTAGTATTCATTCTGTACCACTTGGTCTTCCCCAGCAGTTCAACTGGTGTTGTGCGCCTTGTCGCGGATTGCAAGTCCCGCACCGATCGAACCGTTCAGCGCCATGGACGACGTCCTCAACGACACAGTGGATATCTGCTGGAGTTTAATAAATAAAATCATTGACGAAATTCCAAGAACCCACGAGTCGAGCATTAAAATCGAAGTAAGTTTATTTCATATTGTCAACAGTAGGCTAATGGATGTACACGATAACGTTAATAGAATGTTTTATTGTTTTGCAGCAGAGGCATTAGACGAGATATTTTAAGTTATATGAAAACAATAAGACTTAACATTTCTGACCGAGGGAATGTGACATCAGTGACAACTAACAACAAAATGTTCTCCTCGCTTTAAAGACATAAACATCAGAATGATATAGCCCAATAGAAACATGCACCGTGCCTGGGATTTAAGAGGGCAGTATTGGTTTTGTAGACAGTACAATAGCGTGCGTTCTGGTCATCGCGTAAGATTGTGGAACTCATCGTAGCTTTCCTGCATGTGTCTTCTAGGGCTTATCCCTGGATGATAACCTCTCACGGTGGGAATTAATGGCCAGCGACTTGGGCCTCCCGTCAGCCCAGTCTCTCACTCTCCCAGACAGCAGTGTCCAAGAGGTGAGTTTTTCCAGTGCATTGGTCCCTCAAGTGAAAAGCTGTGATTCAGAAACCCATGAATTGTTCTGGCATAACATTGTATCCAGACTCTAAGCCTGCTTTATGAGCAAAATGCCACTAGTACAATAATGTTAATTAAAATATTAATCAATTTAAAATAAACGTTGGGCTAAGTTATATGCTAGTAAAGAACATGTTTGTGTGATGAAAATCTCACTTTGGCCCTCTGTGTTAGGAAAAGGCTAAAAGACTGGGCCTACTATCTCAGATTCTGACGGGTCTACAACTCCAGAAAGCGGTGCTGGAGACGGTCAAAGTACACCTGCGCAGCCCTCAAGATGTGAAGTTGCTCTTGGCTGACATAGAGGAGCTGCTGGTCCAGATCATCAAGGTAAGGCTTGGGAGTCGTAATGGTGCTGGGGAACATGGGGCTGACTACCAAAGGGCCCAGTGGACAAAGGTGGACAAAGGGCCCTTCAAAGGTTGTGGACTTACATGAAGGCTACACTGGACACACCTGAAGCGTTCCATTGGTGAAGCCTCTGCTGCACCAATTAGCTTCCACTACAATCAATGGATCTGGCTGTACCAGATGTACAGTAATAGCGACACGTACTGTACATTTGAAAAAATTAGACCAGTCTTCTAAAACGATTTTACCGCTCCGCAAACAGAGTGCTTCAGTAGCGGACCCAGTGTGGTCCGGGTGTCAGGCACAGCACAGTCCATGACAATATGGCAAGACTGTGGTCTCTGTCTGTGGACAGTCTATGGCAAACATCTTCAATGAGGTCCAAGCATCAGGGCAAGAGCCTGTGTGTACCAGTAGGCCTGTTCACCCTAGAACATTTACCAATCTCTAATTATGGATTATGGATCGATATTATTGTTGTTGTTGTTGTTACTATTTATAACAATAATAGCCTAATAATAGGCCTAATGACGACGACAATGATGATGATAATAATAATAATAATAATAATAATAATAATAATAATAAATTATTTAAAGGTGAAATAGTCTCAAAACAAAAATGCATTGAAACATTCAACAATTATGTTTTTATTTGGAAGTGGATTAAAATGAGTGATCCAAAAAATCAAAACACAGGAATATTTTAACTCTTCATTATTATGTCAGTATGACGTGATCATGCTAAATTTAGAGAACTTTCTTGTCTGACTTTGGTGATTAACTCCAGTTGGCTAGCTCTCTGTGTTGTGGCTGCATGACAAATCAAATCAGGTGATGGTGAATATGGGCTGCTGTAGCCCGGTCATAAGCTTGTGGTCGGATGTTTCATCATCTGTTAGAGTGTGTGCTCTTGTGATGTGATCAACATCATCACTGGTTTGTGTGTGTGTGTGTGTGTGTGTGTGTGTGTGTGATGCTAACAACCTTAGTCACAGTGCTCAGACAATCGTGTGGTGTGTGGGGGAATTTGATGGATGACTGCATTTGTTTTTGTGATTGTGTCTGGACATGCGCAGAGTTATTCGAGGACTTGGTCTAAATTTAGCATGTTAGCAATTTAGCATGTCAGAATAAATCAAAAGGGTGCGGCTCTGTCTGATAGAGAAAAAAAGGGGAAATATCAATGATAGGTAAGAGATAAGTATTGAGACAGAGATAGGAGTAGGGAAATGATTGAATTACAGATCACTAGTCAAAGCACAGTGCACACACTCTTAGACAAGAAGGTGCTGTATAGAACCAAAATGGTTCTATTGGATGCTTCATGGCACCCCTAAATGGTTCTGGTGGATGCTTCATATATGGCACCCCTATATGCTTCTAGTGGATGCTTCATATCACTCCTAAATGGTTCTAGTGGATACTTCATATATGTCACTCCTAAATGGTTATTGGATGCTTCATATATGGCACCCCTAAATGGTTCTTCAAACTCAACTCACCCGGTTCATCAAAAGAACCTCTTTAAAGCCTGCACGGTTCTATTCAATTTAGCAGCTCAAGATCCCTTTTTGTAAGAGTGCAAGAGCTGAAGCGCTCCTAGCCACATGCTAACAGTATCGTCTCTCTCTCTCAGGTGCTGAAGCGCTCCTAGCCACATGCTAACATTATCGTCTCTCTCTCTCAGGTGCTGAAGCGCTCCTAGCCTCATGCTAACAGTGTCGTCTCTCTCTCTCAGGTGCTGAAGCGCTCCTAGCCTCATGCTAACAGTGTCGTCTCTCTCTCTCAGGTGCTGAAGCGCTCCTAGCCTCATGCTAACAGTGTCGTCTCTCTCTCTCAGGTGCTGAAGCGCTCCTAGCCTCATGCTAACAGTGTTGTCTCTCTCTCTCTCTCTCAGGTGCTGAAGCGCTCCTAGCCTCATGCTAACAGTGTCGTCTCTCTCTCTCTCTCTCAGGTGCTGAAGCAGGTTAATGCGCCGCTGCCTCCAGAACCCACGCTGCCTGACATCTCCGCTCAGCTCAAAGATGAATACAAGGTCCAGGTGGCCACACACATCACCCTGCTGCAGCTACAGCGCTTCGGACAGGAAGTGTACCGCTTCTTCCGTAGCCTTGTACTGTCCAATGTCCCCTCGGAGGTGAGAGATGACCCCTGAAGACCTCTTTAAGGTGAATGGTCAACGAGGGAAAATGGAAGACACTTGCACCCCTAAAATTAATGTGTTCATTGAATGTGTGAACGCAATTTGTGTCATTTTATTTAGTATTGCTATTTAATGTTAAATTATTGTCTTTTCTGTACATAAATGTACTTATTTATTTAAAAGCATATTTTCTGTACTGATATTTATTGAATTAATAACATATTTTTATAGTAACAATGTACAGTATATTTTTTATAACACGCCCACAACTAAAATATAAGTAATACAAACCGTTTTCTATCATGTTGATATTGTTCTGTATCATGTGCATGCACAGAAAGCAGTACAATGGATAAACTTGACTTGTGTTTCGGAAGGGGAATTTTGATATAACCCAGATATTCTTTACAATGTTCGTTTTCCAACATTTTGACAGTGCATTCTGTCTTTGTTGTTTTAGAATGGTAGTAATGTTTACTGTAATTTTGCCGTGTAAGATTAACTTTCTAAAGGAAAATAACTGGGAAAAGATTTATATGTGTATATTTGTGTATAACTGTAGAACGTGTTACTTATTTATTTTTTTATACATCTTTTGAATGCTTTATATTTTGAACTTTATAGAAGAGGGAATATTTTATTTTTTATGAAACCTGAAAAACAAATAAAAAATAAAGGCTGTAGAAACATACCAAAGAAGTGGTCTGCATTCATGGCAAGCTATGAGAAGTCAACTCAAAACAGTTAACACATAGGCCGAAACAGCAGCACACCTGATCAAAATGGGTTACCTGTCTGTGTACGAAATGGGATATATAAATAAACTTGAAGAGAGAGAGAAGGAGAGTGCTGCGTTGGGTCAAATATAAAGATTAAAATCGGGTGCTCTTCGGAATGGACATAAATGAAATTGAAAAAACTGCGACTGTCCTGTATTAAAAACGCTGTGCTGTGTTGAAGGCAGTCAAAAAGTCCGAGGCACACCGATATAGTGAAAAAAGTTTAAAAAATCCTTTATTTGCATTTGGATAAGACTACGCGTTTCGACTCTACTGAGTCTTCTTCAGGGCAATGGATAGAGACCAGCTAGAGACAGCATAGCACAGACCTACTAGAAAACCTGGTTGCATTCACGGTCTAGTTTAATCTCACAAGACACAGCACAGACCAGCTAGAGACAGCATAGCACAGACATACTAGAAAACCTGCTTGCATTCACGGTCTTAGTTTAATCTAACAAGACACAGCACAGACCAGCTAGAGACAGCATAGCACAGACATACTAGAAAACCTGCTTGCATTCACGGTCTTAGTTTAATCTCACAAGACATAGCACAGACAAGACATAGCAAAGAGTAGTTCTTATCTCACAATACATAAGACGGGCTGAAAACTGTGACACAGGATGATGTCATGAGGCTGAGATGGTGTTGAGATGGGTGCGGAACATAACGTCGGACAGGACCAAGCCCATACCCTATCTCGCCACATCTCATTCTTAAAGGAATTAGCAAGAATCATATCAACCCAGCATACACATACTGTATAAACACAACCTGAAAGAGTTGAAGGTGCCTATTCCTAGTATTATGTGATTATTGACATACAGATAAACACACACACATACACACACACACACACACACACACACACACACACACACACACACAAATAGATACTTTATTAATGCCCAAGGGGAAAATCAAGGTCCCACACACAACATAAACAGGATGATAAAATAACAGCACATGACTAAACAGAACAGTAAAATATGTCATTCAGTATGAGGTGTGAGTCATCGAGGTAGTGCAAATCAGTCCAAGTTTATCGACCAAATAATAATAATAATACAAATAAATAAATAAATATGGATACAGCAGCATGTCTAACCAATTAATTAATAATAGATAGTCATGATGATATTATGAATATGTTACAGTGCCTTTACAAATCTCTATCTACAAGGTAATGTTAATTAACTGTATAATAATACTAATATAGAATGCAATAATAATTATATTTAATGCAAATACAGCAATTTCTTTTGCAAGGGAATGAGTACTTTTTATAGGCACTGCACTGTCTCAAACTGGATTACGTCACCCTTCTCATCTTTACCCCAGATCTCACTTGTTGCTGACGGCAACATCCCATGACAGGCTTTTAACGGTGACTGGATGGAAAATCTGTCTGGAGAGAATTGACAAGTGCATCACTTCCTGTGTGTTGCCAAGATTACTCCAGAAGTGATCAGATGGAGAGAAGAACCAAAACAAACCAACGACTGCTTCTGCTTTTCCTGTCATCCCAACTGTGTTCCGCCCTAAAGATGAATGAATGACACATACTGTACGTGGGCAACGTAGTACATCACCAGCTCATTCAGAAATGCAGAACTGTGCCTAGTTCCGCTTCTACATAAGAACTTACTACTATGACCCTTACAAGATTGAGGAGTTATTGTAAACTTTCCCTCTGAGGTAATCCTGTCTTCAGCTGAGGACGCGTCACAGCATGAAGTTGTGATGACATCTTCCAATAGCGTCTTTTCTTACATAACTAAAAACCCTGGGGTGGCAGAGGGAATTACCCTCACACGCTTCTCCAGAAATGTCAGAAGTGTATCTTACACACACGCACACACACACACACACACACACACACACACAAACATAAACATTTATACTCTGTACGTGTTAGTTTTGAAACATACTGAATGGGATCATCTTCAAATAAGTTTGGCCATAACAGGGCCATAAATCCAGAATCCTGTAAACCTTTTTAAAGTTCACTGTCTTCCAAATATGGATCCACTGTGTGATATTGAAATAAGGGTCTTTGTTTTTAATAATTGTTTTCAAAACAATATGTGTACAGGTCATAGGGGGAGACACAGCTGAAAAGATTACAATTTAAACTTACAGATAATAGATTTCCCAGTTTGTTACTCACTTTAACACAAGTAAAGTAACACAAGTTGTATTGCAAGTTTTCTGAAATGTAATGTTTATATATGCACTCGTTTGCATACATTTGCAAAAACTGAAATCTAAACAATACAAATAACTTTGGATAAAAAAGTCATTATGAGACAACATCCTCCAAAGACATAGTGTACTGTAGTACTGTAGGTCAGTCCCTAAGCAGAATCTGCCCCCTCAGCTAACATCTCTGACCCCAGCATCATGCTGCTATGTGTCTCTAGAGGCTAGACACACACACTCAGCATGCATGCAGCATGATGCTAACCCTTCTCCTAGGGCGCCTCTCATTCGTGTCTCATACATCCTCCCTTCCTTCCTCGGTCCTCGTCCTCACTGATCTACATAAAGAATGATGGAGCGGCAACGATGGGATAGTCTATCCCATGGAGGTATTTCTACTAAGTCCCGCTCTCCATTGAAATGAATGGCAGAGGCTAGGCTAGTAAATCCGGCCAATTCATAGTCAATGCAACTCAAGTGGCGCTTGCTAACATGCCGAAGCTAATCTACACGGCCTTGACCCCCTGGTTTATCCAGTGCTAGTTATAGATCAGTGCGAACAAGTCTGGAGGACCAAGCATTGAGGATCGAGGAGAGATGTTGAGTTTCTGTTTCTCATTAACACTTTGGAGGTGTGAAATTTTCACTCCATCAACTCGTCACAATGGTAGTGTAGTGTACAAATAATTCCATGTTGCAATTCCTGTCTTGGTCTGCTGGATCCGATGCTATTTTAATTCATATGTCAGTCTGTTCAGGACTCCTATGTTTGTATGTGGCTATATTTTTTTTGTTTTGAATCTATGATCTCCCTTGTCAAAAAAAATAAAGGCGTTGTTAAAGATTAAACAAAAAAAATCCTTTTGTTCATTGCTCCTCACCTGACATGTCTCTATTTCTCACTAGTGGGGCCCACAACACACTTTGAGAACCACTAGGTTAAGGGTTAAGGGATAAGGGTTAAAGGTTAAGGGTTAAGGGTTAAGGGTTAAGGGTTACAGGTTACAGGTTACGGGTTAAGGGTTAAAGGTTAAGGGTTAAGGGTTAAGGATAGGCTATAGGGTAGGGTTTGGTGCCTTGACGTTGATGTTTGGGCCCACAAGACCATCAAGCCCTCTGCTTGTGCAGCGAAGCAGACAAAGTTCTCACCACTCACACAACCCCCTCCGCCTGTCTTGTGCCGGAGAGGGACCGTCGTGGGTGGAATTCTTGTGAGATGAGAGGAAGGGTGTATGACCCAATACCGATAACAATTTCTCGGAAACCCATGAGGAGTTTGTTTGTGTTTGTTTCCACGTGCTGAGGAGGTGTGTAGTGTGAAAAGATATGTGCTCGTCACCATGCCAGATCATCAAAGGTGGCAGGGAAAGGCCAGAAATGACCCCCACCCTCCACTTAACACTTAAAGGGGAGTTCCAGTGATTTTCCACATACAGTAGATCTGTGTTTGTCAAGGTCACTGAGTACTGTCGATTCGAAAAAAAACAACAAAAAAAACATCTGCCAGCCAGGCGGCTAGAGCTCTACACACACTGGAGCCATGAACGTGGGTGTTCAGGAGAAACAGAAACTCATCTGAAACCCTTCGGCCATTTAGACAAGTTTTGTGGTCCTGGATCCATCCCAGGAAAACGTCTGACCAAACAGCGCTAAACTGACGACAAGAAGATGTGAGCAAATACCTGTTGGTACTTTTCCATAAAGCCAACATCACCTGTGGGAGCTGAGACAGTGATAGCAAAAGAGAGAAATTAGAGAGCTTTGTCGCCAAAGCCGCTGACCGGTCTCCAGTCTTTCAGTGTCCCAGGAATCCTTGATGGAAAATTACTCATGCGAAAAAAACAAACTAACAAACTAACAAACAAACAAGAACAAAAATACTGACTAAACCTACAGTGTGAGTGCCGCTTCGCTGCACAGCGGTCATGATAAGTTAAGCTCATCTATCCATTTAGCCACGAGCACTTCACGATGGAGCACACTGTTTGTGCAAATTGCATTCAGGGCTTGATGAAAGCTGTCACTCCAGCAGCTATTCCCAGTCATAGTTGTGGCCCCATCTGAACACACTCCCTCACAACAAGATCAGTCAAGTCCATTCCGCATTTCAGTGTACTCATCCAAACTCAAGACCCAGCCAGGTACTGTAGCTAACCAGCAGGACCACTCGTGGATGTCATGGACTTCTCCAGCCAGGTACTGTAGCTAACCAGCAGCACCACTCGTGGATGTCATGGACTTCTCCAAGGCTACACTGACAGTTTACGTGATGATGGTCTTTGAATACCAGCCAATCAGAAGGACTACCAAAGAAAATGTATTGCTCAGATACAGTACAAATGATTGTAATGCTCATAATGATAATCGATTTATTTTCTTTTATTTCATTTTTCTTTCAATACTTGAAGTGGCCCCACTGGTGCCTCCTCACGGCCCCCGTACCCCCACTTTGGAACCCTGCAGATCCATACTGTCCGTTCTACCGTACCCCCACTTTGGAACCCTGCAGATCCATACAGTCCGTTCTACCGTACCCCCACTTTGGAACCCTGCAGATCCATATGTACCTCCACTTTGGAATCCTGCAGGTCCATACAGTCCGTTCTACCGTACCCCCACTTTGGAACCCTGCAGATCCATATGTACCCCCACTTAGGAACCCTGCAGGTCCATACAGTATGTACCCCCTCTTTTGGAACCCACTGCCCTAGAGGACACTACAGGCCCATAGGAACTGAAACCAGACGGTTCAAAAATAGCCTCTTCGCTTCAATAATCAGACTACTGAACACTATAAAATTGAATTGAAGCTATTTATTTATTTACATTTTTGTTTTGTTTCTTTTTCTCCTTTACTGGATTGCACACTCTTTCTGGTGACCTACGTAAGGGATAATCAACGACGCGCCGTGCGTTTATAGGAAAATAATGCACGTTCGAAGTGGTAATAAGGACCCGACGCCGCAGGCGGAGGGGACTTTACACTTCGATAAGTGCATTATTTTCCTATAAACGCACAGGGCGCGGAGTTGATTATCCCGCTTATACCACTGCTACTATCATTTTCGTTTATATTGCCGCCGTCTTAGATACACAACATTGCTGTTTTTACCGTTACATTCACATTGGCGAATTAATATTCAAGTGTAATAAGCCCAAAAGAAGGGAACTACTTCATAGCCGTGCGGTAGGCTATATAGAAAAATAATGCACGTTCCAAATAGCGCATCACAATAGGAAATTTGACCAAGCAGTGGTATAAGTAAGGGATAATCAACGACGCGCCGTGCGTTTATAGGAAAATAATGCACGTTCGAAGTGGTAATAAGGACCCGACGCCGCAGGCGGAGGGGACTTTACACTTCGATAAGTGCATTATTTTCCTATAAACGCACGGCGCGGAGTTGATTATCCCGCTTATACCAATGCTACTATCACTTTCGTATCACAACGTTGTTGTTTTTACCGTTACATTCACATTGGCGAATTAATATTCAAGTGTAATAAGCCCAAAAGAAGGGAACTACTTCATAGCCGTGCGGTATATAGAAAAATAATGCACGTTCCAAATAGCGCATCACAATAGGAAATTTGACCAAGCAGTGGTATAATGCAGAGCCTAATGTACATTATACCACTGCTTGGTCAAATTTCCTATTGTGATGCGCTATTTGGAACGTGCATTATTTTTCTTTATACCACTGCTTGGTCAAATTTCCTATTGTGATGCGCTATTTGGAACGTGCATTATTTTTCTATATACCGCACGGCTATGAAGTAGTTCCCTTCTTTTGGGCTTATTACACTTGAATATTAATTCGCCAATGTGAATGTAACGGTAAAAACAGCAATGTTGTATCTAAGACAGCGGCAATATAAACGAAAATGATAGTAGCAGTGGTATAAGCGGGATAATCAACTCCGCGCCCAGTGCGTTTATAGGAAAATAATGCACTTATCGAAGTGTAAAGTCCCCTCCGCCTGCGGCGTCGGGTCCTTATTACCACTTCGAACGTGCATTATTTTCCTATAAACGCACGGCGCGTCGTTGATTATCCCTTACATATACCGCACGGCTATGAAGTAGTTCCCTTCTTTTGGGCTTATTACACTTGAATATTAATTCGCCAATGTGAATGTAACGGTAAAAACAGCAATGTTGTATCTAAGACAGCGGCAATATAAACGAAACTGATAGTAGCAGTGGTATAAGCGGGATAATCAACTCCGCGCCCTGTGCGTTTATAGGAAAATAATGCACTTATCGAAGTGTAAAGTCCCCTCCGCCTGCGGCGTCGGGTCCTTATTACCACTTCGAACGTGCATTATTTTCCTATAAACGCACGGCGCGTCGTTGATTATCCCTTACTTGTTGTGTGGCAATACAGTATATCTACTGTATCTCCCATGCCCAAATATGGCCGTATTGGCTATGACGCCTTTAACCAGCGCTGTTGGTGATGAGGTAGGCAGCTCAACTTTGACCTCTAGACTTCCTCATCGGGGCTTTACAGTTTTTCTCAGTCGCTTTGGTACATTTCTCGAATCATCCTTGAGATTTGCTAAACAGTGTGCATTTCTCAAAACTATTTGTACAAATAGCACCATGGATTACCTGCAAAATCCAGTTTCTTGCTCAAAATCCTTAGTCCATCTCTCAAAACTAAATATTTGTGCATCATGTCAGTGCATCATTAGTCCTTGTGTCATTGTGTACGAATAAGACAGTCAAATGGCTTAGTCATGTTGTCAGTATAACAGTGTACTCTGGCGGGATGATCTGATGTAAACTATGTAATGGCTAAAAATTTTATGACAATGTTTGTAAATTGTAGGTTACATCTTAGTGTATGTGGGAGTTTGATTGACAATATTTACATTTACGCTTTTACTTTTTTTTTAACTGTAATCTGTTGGCAGACCCTGTCATTGTGATACAGAAAGGAAAAGACAGCACTGCATAGTACAAAGAAAGAATAAATAAATAAAGTAGAAATTTGACCATAGGACAATCTCCTTAGGGAAAACTGTATATGCAGTCGGAATTACAGTGCAGTCTTCCTACACCTCCTGATGTTCCTGTCTTTTGTGCCACAAATTCTCATATGATAACATATTCAACCATTTTGCATGTAAAGACTTACAGTATGCCATGAACTGATGCCTAAATGTTGTGGGGGCGAGACTGTTCAGCAGAGAATTGTTCATAATAATTTGCATGGATGTACCAAAATATTTGCAACTTGCTCAAATAAATGAGAAACTGCTTTTCTGATGTGCACAAGTGACACAATGATGTGAAGATTGAACAGGTAGTTTCAAGAATTTCAAGTCTGATCTGAGAAATGTACCAAAGCGACTGAGAAAAACTGTAACGTTGCACATGGCTTCTGTGGAGCCATCTATTCGGACTAGTCCGTCATCTGAGACAATCACATAAAACCGAGAATTATCATAAATATGTCTACATAAACTCACAACAGACTGCAGAGACATTATGACCATTTATTTATTTTTTAAAAAACGATACATTTAAAAAAGCCAATTCCATACAGAAATATGGTCTATGCTACCAGAAGTCATGGACAATAACGTTAAGAAAGGAAAGGTGAAGTCACGCTATTTATACAGCACATTGGCTACACAAAGCGCTTAACAGACAAGAAACCCAAAATAACTACTATTGTGTCATCAGAGTGGTGGGTAAATAACTCAATTCTCACTCCATTTGCTCATCAGGGTGTGGAAGCTTGTTGCTCTATGTCCCAACACACTCACACAGACACTCACTCTCACACACTCACACAGACACTCTCTCTCACATACACACACACACACACAAACACACACACACAGTTCTCTCATCAGGAGTGGTGGCTTGTGGCTTGTTGCTTTAGATCGCAGCTGTTATTGGAAGTCTGTACCAAACACCAACGGGCCAGGATATTAATCACTAACCCAAAACACACACACACACTCACACACACACACACACACACACACACACACACACACACACACACACACACACACACACACACACACACACACACACACACACACACACACACACACACACACACACACAGTTTCTCCATGGCGAGCGGTTGCAGCCGTGTGCTGCATGTGTCATGGCTGCGGCGCTTTGCGTTGCACAAGTGCAGAAGCTATGGGCTCATCAGTGAGTGTCTATTTCCTCCCAGGCTAAAATTAGAACACCGGAGGCCTCGCGCGCAGGAAGCACCAATGTGATGACTGGATGGCACCTCCAGACCGGGTTTACCTTCCCACACTCGAGGAGACGGCGGGTCAACAGAACCTGGCCCAGTATAGGCCCAGTATAGGCCCAGTTGCGGCCCAAACCGCATGGCATCTGCACCTGCATGAACCCGATGACACCAGGATGCACCTGCAGCTCAACCCAATGATGTGCTGAGCTAGCACACACACACACGCACACACGCACGCACGCACGCACGCACGCACGCACGCACGCACGCACGCACGCACGCACAAAACACGTTCACATACACACCTGCACCCTCCACACACATGCATGCATTCACTAACTCACAGACACATGCAAACACAAACACACACACGCACACACACTCAGGAGATAACTTGGCAAATCACGATAACACTTCAGGATCAGGGGCTGAGCTGACCAGTGAAGTCCACAGACGTTCCAATCGGCACCTCTCACCAAAAGAGCCCTTTGTGAGGCGCTCCTCAAAGAACAGAGAATGGGGGAGTTGGCTTTGTGTTGACATGGCAACAGCATTCCAGTCACTGTGGAAACTGTAAACAAGGATCAGAACAGAGAGACGGTCTCCATGGAAACCTGGTGGGGAGTGAAACAAAATTGAAGTGCAGGGGAGAGTGGTGGAGAGCAATGTGCTACTGCAAAAGGCACCTGCTAGGATCGCTGCACCAGAGGTGCATGTGTGTGTGTGTGTGTGTGTGTGTGCGCGTGTGTGTGTGTGCAGGGGAGAGTGGTGGAGAGCAATGTGCTGCTGCAAAAGGCACCTGCTAGGATCACTGCACTAGGGGTGTGTGTATGTGTGTGTGTGTGGAGGGGGGGGGGGGGGGGGCACTGGTGTTCAGAGAAGATGGCCACCATCACACTGATACATCACACTGGTCCTGGAGTAATGGGAGCAAGAAATATGCTGAGTCAGCGTGAGGCTGGTAGAGGACACTGGTTCTTCCGTGGGGGAGCGAGGAAATATGCTGAGTCAGCGTGAGGCTGGTAGAGGATACTGGTTCTTCCGTGGGGGGAGCGAGGAAATCCGCTGAGTCAGCGTGAGGCTGGTAGAGGATACTGGTTCTTCCGTGGGGGGGAGCGAGGAAATATGTTGAGTCAGCGTGAGGCTGGTAGAGGATACTGGTTCTTCCGTGGGGGGGAGCGAGGAAATATGCTGAGTCAGCGTGAGGCTGGAGAGCTCCGTGCCATGTCATGTGACGAGTGCGTGGCGTAGCCATGCTTGATCTCCGGGGCGCCGCAGGAAAGGGCACAGCTCAATGATACGCTTTGTCTGTCGCCGTCTCCTCCACACACACAACGTGTGTGTGTGTGTGTGTGTGTGTGTGTGTGTGTGTGCTGCAGGCTGCACTGCGGCGGAGGATCACAAAGGGTCCTTTTTTTTTCAGGAGGAGGGAATGAGTGGTGGAGCCAGAGGCAAAGACCAGACAACGTGTGCGTGTGTGTGTGTGTGTGTGTGGATGGATGGATGGATGACACATCTTGAGTTAAAAGATGTGCGTGTTTGTGATACCAAGTTTGTGTGTGTGTGTGTGTGTGTGTGGGGGGGGGGGGGGGTTAGGGTTAGGGTTAGGGCACTGACGTGTAGTTAACGAGAAGTGTAGGAGTATATGGGTGTGTGAGTATCTATTTGTGAGTGTTTGCACGCATCTGTTTGTGTGTGTGTGTGTGTGTGTGGGTGAGGGGGTGTGGGGGTGAAATGAAGCAATCTGTGTTTTTACTGGGCCAATATTCTGGTGTGTCTATGTTCTGACGTGTAGCTACAACAAGTGTAGGAGTGTATGTGTGTGTGTGTGTGTACATTTGCGTGTGTGTTGGTGCGTGTGTGTGTGTGTGTGAAGCAATCTGTGTTTTTACTGGGCCAATATTCTGGTGTGTCTATGTTCTGACGTGTAGCTACAACAAGTGTAGGAGTGTATGTGTGTGTGTGTGTGTGTACATTTGCGTGTGCGTTGGTGCGTGTGTGTGTGTGTGTGTGTGTGAGAGGGAGAGTGTGTGTGTGTGTGTGTGTCTGTGTGTGTGCGTGTGCGTGTGTGAGTGAGAGAGAGTGTGTGTGTGTGTGTGTGTGTGCGTGTGTGTGTGAGTGTGTGAAGGTCCTACAGTGCAGAGATGGCCTTGGCGGCTACTCTGCGGCCCAGGGGAAGGGTGAGGTCGGAGATGGACAAGACCACTTTGGGCTTCGCCAGGGCGGGCAGCTTCACCAGCTCAGACACCTGGGACAGAAGAAACACATACGTGTGTTAGCGAGAGAGCGTGTGCGCACACACACACACAGACACACATGCTCATACATATGCGCACGCACGCACGCACGCACGCACGCACGCACGCACGCACGCACGCACAAATAAACATACATTTAAAAAGTAAGCTTTCTGTTGTCAACAGTGAAAGGATCTGGGGCCCTGTTCATTCTTAAGCGTGTACACTGAAAAGCTCTGCACAAACCATACTGTATGTTTCCCTCTCCACCCCCCTCTCTCTCTCTCCAGCTCGCCATCCATCCCTCTTTCTCTCTCTCCACCCCCCTCTCTCTCCCTCCATCTCTCTATCTCTCTTTCTTTCTAAATCCCCCCCTCTCTCTCCATCTCTCCATCCCTCTTTCTCTCTCTACATGATGAAGAGCATGGACTGGAGGCTTCCTTGGATCTCTCTCTATCACTCTCTTTATCGCTCTCCATCCCTCTACCTTCCCTCTCTTCTCCCCCACTCCTCCCTCTCTCTCTCACTGTCTCTTTTCTCCCCCTCCACTCTCTCTCTCCCCCCTCCTCACTCTCTCCCTCTTTCTCTCCCTCTCTCTCAAATTCAAATTCCAAAATGCTTTATTGGCATCTCTCTCCCTCTCTCTCTCTCCCCGTCTCTCCCCCTCTCTCTCTCTATCCCTCTCTCTCTCACCATAATAATAATAATAATAATAATAATTATAAAAGAACATCAGGACACCCTCACACACACACACAGACACAGACATAGACACAGACACAGACACAGACACAGACACAGACACAGACACAGACACACACACACACACACACACACCATGGTGAAGGGCATGAACTGCAGGATGCTGCCGCGGCTGCCCTGCTCCAGGCACTGCACACACTCCTCCATGAAGCTCTGCACAAACTGGGTGTGTGGGCCCGCCGTCTTGCACGCCAGCAGCGACGACACCAGCAGGAACAGGTTGGCTGCACACACACACACATACAGATACAGAGAGAGAGAGAGAGAGAGAGAGAGAGAGAGAGAGAGAGAGCAATGGGGAAAGAGAGAGATAGAGAGAGAGAGAGCAAAGCAGAAAGAGAGAGAGAGAGGGGACGAGAGAGAGAGAGATAGAGCAAAGGAGAAAGACACAGAGAGAGGGGACGAGAGAGAGAGATAGAGCAAAGGAGAAAGAGAGAGAGAGAGAGAGAGAGGGGACAAGAGAGGGAGAGAGAGAGAGAGGACGAGAGAGACAGAGAGAGAGATGGACACAGAGACAGCGAAAGAGAAAAACAGAAAAAGAGAAAAAGAGAGAGAGCGAGAGCAAGAGCAAGAGAGAGAGATAATCAATATTCCGTTCAATACTGATCGGCCTACCAATCCTGAAAGGGGTAGATAAAACAGAGTCAATCAAGACAATTTCATTTCATTTAGCAAGCCATCAATGGCCCATGTTTTTCTGCCCATGGGTTATTGTTATCCATTCTCCGTGTAGATGTGTGTGGACTAATAGACCAGAGCTGTGTTTAAATATTAGCATAGCCTACTCTGGCCCGTGGCCCGCCGTCTACTGACCATGGCCCGCGGCCAAAGGCACTTGCTGACCCCTACCCTACCCTACCCTGTGCAGCTTAATGTTTCCAGGCAAGAAAGAAGAGCTTCAAGTGGAGTTTGAGGGTGTCCCCCCCCCCGAGAACATTTTGGAAATTGTAATTGTTTTGAGCATTTGGCTAGAATACGGTTTTGCAGTTTCAGATAGAAAATGTTTGTTGTTCTGTTCTGTTGTTTGGATATTACAAAACACAATCCAGCTACGTTTAGTCCGCCATGCACCAATCAGTAGCCTTCTTATTGCTCCCATGCACCAATCAGTAGCCTCCTTATTGCTCCCGTGCACCAATCAGTAGCCTCCTTATTGCTCCCATGCACCAATCAGTAGCCTCCTTATTGCTCCCATGCACCAATCAGTATTGCTCCCATGCTGATACGGCACAGTACTAGCACTGAGGATAGAATCAGATCAGGGAACTATCGTCATCTCCCAACTATAAGGCGCAGCTTATACATGGGTTTTGCTACATTTCTTCAGCTATGAGTTTAATGCACAGGGGTAATTTGGTATTAATATTTTTAATATTTTTTGGTTTCTTTTAACTTGCACAGAACACTGTCCTGTGGCTTATGCACCATGTGGCTAATACATAGGAAATTACTGATATTTTTTAGCCTGATCAGTACTTTCATCTATTCAATGCATCAGTGAACTCTATCAAGCTGAGAAGAGATGATGTCTTTGCTCGCCACACACACACTCACACTCACCCAGTACTCGGTTGAGGGGGTCTCTCATGTTGACGGCGTGCAGCTGGGAGGCCGACAGAGAGCTGCTCATGGTCCGATCACCTGGAAAAGGTCAAAGGTCAAAGGTCAGTGATGAGAGAGGTTTGTCAGCCTAAAGTTTCCCAACATGCAATGCAACAGAGGATATGGTCACACACACACACACACCAGGCGGCAGGCGGTGAAGAGAACATTGCTATGCAGCGACAGCGCTGAGGTCAGCCGTGGCCCCCTGGTCAGTGCAGGGCAGAGTGGGAGATAAAACAGAGTGATGATACTCCCATACAGTAATTTCCCGCATATAAGCCGCATTGTGTATAAGCCGCAGGATAGTGTTTTATGCAAGTTAAAAGAAACAAAACCATATTAATACCATATTAACTGCCCCCCTGTATTAACCTCATAGAGGAAGACATTTAGCAAAATCAATGCATAAGCCGCGGCTAATAGTCTGGAAATTACGGTAGACCTCCATAGGAAAAAATGGCAGCGCTTTTTCCAGGCCACTTGCGCGTTGTGGGAGTTTTGGAACTTCAAACAGCCAATCTATTGGTCTGTAGTCAATGCGTTCATTGATATAACTTTTGATCGTGTGGCGGCGACATCAAAGAGTGTCTCAACTCTCTCTTTCTGTGGCTCTGGTGCAGAGGTAGGCAACATGCAGCCCTTTAGCTCCTCTCTACCGGCTCCCTGGCTTCCTTTAAACACGGAAGTTAGAACATATTTCTAATATGCTCATGTAGTCGTTAAACTTCAAGCTGTCCCAATACATTAACAGTTAGTGGAAATACTGCACTGGGCATTCGTAAACCTCAATACCTCAAATACGAGAAAGTGAATGTTCGGTTCCCAGACCTCGTCTCATTGAGATGTGGTGGTGTTAGCGAGGCTAATCACGCTCATGGAACTCAACCACAATCACCCCTAGTGACGAGACGACAGATGTGTGATCCCGAACCCAGACAGAATCACCCCTAGTGACGACAGATGTGTGCTCCCGAACCCAGACAGGTGCACTCCCTCAGTAACAACATTTACTGTAATTCAGCCAAATCCAGCCGTCTAAAAGCCAGACACTGGGCTTCACTTTCACTTTCACAACGTGATTCACTCATTTCCCGTATTGATGATGACATGACACGATGACCATCCACACCGCAAGAGTGTGTCTGGCTGGATGGTGAGCTCTGTTCCATTTCTCTGGAAGGCTGACTGATAGTGGGATAATAGTGACAGATAAATCATCACAGGATGTCCTGGATCTGGCAAAAAGAGAGAGAGAGAGAGAGAGAGAGAGAGAGAGAGAGAGAGAGATGTGGGAGGAGAGATGGAGAGAGACTGTAGGAAAGAGAGGAATGGAGAGAGTATGAGAGAGAAAAAGAGAGAGAGGTAGAGAGATGGTGAAAGAGAGAGAATTTAGGAAAGAGAGGAGTAGAGAGAGAGAGGAGAGACAGAGAGAGGCGGGGGAAGAGATGGTGAGAGAGGAGAGAGGAGTGGAGAGAGAGAGTAGACACAGAGAAAGAGAGAGGCAGGGGGAAGAGATGGTGAGAGAGGAGAGAGGAGTGGAGAGAGAGAGTAGACACAGAGAAAGAGAGAGGCGGGGGAAGAGATGGTGAGAGAGGAGAGAGGAGTGGAGAGAGAGAGTAGAGACAGAGAAAGAGAAAGGCGGGGGAAGAGATGGTGAGAGAGGAGAGAGGAGTGGAGAGAGAGAGTAGAGACAGAGAAAGAGAAAGGCGGGGGGAAGAGATGGTGAGAGAGGAGAGAGGAGTGGAGAGAGAGAGTAGAGACAGAGAAAGAGAAAGGCGGGGGAAGAGATGGTGAGAGAGGAGAGAGGAGTGGAGAGAGAGAGTAGAGACAGAGAAAGAGAAAGGCGGGGGAAGAGATGGTGAGAGTGAGGGTGAGGGTGACTGGCGGTTACTGGGTGAAATGATGACCATCCATGACCACGCCGCAAGAGTGTGTCCATTTCTCTGGAAGGCTGACTAACCTCACACAACTGTTCTTAAATAAATATAACATCTCTGACATAACCTTAATATCCCTGAATATAGCTCACAAAAACAATAAAGCAGCCTACATTATGCAATGGCATGATGAGGTCCGATCCAACAAAAAACTGGACAGCTATAGTAAATTAAATAGAGAATACGAACTAGCTAAGTATTTAACAACATTGAAGCAACCTCAAATAAATTGCCTCACAAGATATAGATTAGGTGATCATAAACTCCAAATAGAGATAGGTCGCCACACAAAATCTTGGCAAGAAAGACATCAACGCCTATGCAGGTATTGTGAGATGAAGGAGGTTGAGGATGAAACTCACTTTCTGCAGAGATGTCCCATTTATCAATCAATCAGAGACAACTTCTTTTCAAAATGTATCCAACATGATTCACAATTTCTGTCTCTAGATGCCAATTCTAAAATGAAAATTCTCTTAGGAGAAGACATAAAAACAGTTGAGCTAGCAGCACAGTACATGTATAAATGCCACAAATTAAGATTAGAAAGTACATTCGCAAATGGACAATGAACAGATCCTCTCGCCTGCTCTCATCACATCCAATTTCATTTTTCTATTACTATCTCAAGTATTTACTTATTTTTTTATTTGATGAAATGTTTAATATTATATTTCCTTTCTTTCCCCTCTAGACCTGCTTATTTTTCACTATTAACAAAAACGTTTTTTTTTTATCATTTTTTTTTAATTTATTTTTTTTATTATTATTATTTATTTTGATTATTTCATTTTATTTATTTATCTACTGTCACTTTCATGTTTTAAAGTTCACTGATTATTGTTATAATATGCTTTGACAACACAAGTGCTCTTGTCATGTCAATAAAGCTTTTTGAATTTGAATTTGAATTTGACTGAGAGTGAGATAACCGTGAGAGCTAGATCATCACAGGATATCTTGGATCTGTCAAAAGAAGTCTAGACTCAGATTTCTCCAGAACTGCTCAACAACACGGGACTCCACAGACCAGCCAACAAATCACACCCTGCAATAATATCATTCCCCATCTCAAATAAGTGATTACAAGCATTTTTTTACCTTATTACAAACAGCATGCACACACTTGAGCTAATCGTTTGAATGGCTGCAGCCCGTCCCAAAGTATCTTGAGAATTTGACTTATTCTTGAATTTCCCCTTGGGAATCAATAAAGCATCTATCTATCTATCTATCTATCTATCTATCTATCTATCTATCTATCTATCTATCTATTCTGGGATAGATGACCTGCAGTAGTGAGTTGATGGCGCTTATAGGAAACAAGCCCATATGTTTTGTTCCCGTATGCCACAGTAATTTCACAGTTGAACTGCAGACTTGGCTGAGTCCTCCACACTGCGGTTAGGTCTCCCCTACTCTATCAATACTCCATCGACAGCGCGTTTACACTTTAAACAGCGCTGAGTAAGGCAACAGTAGTCAGTTGATGCCATTTCCCGTAGACGAGCCTTCCTGTGTGAGGAGGAAAAACAGTTATTCTTCCCGCGCTACTATGATGAACGTTCTGGTGCGTCAGCGGGAGAGGACTAACCGTAACGTGAGAAGCAGGTGAGAGTTCACCGGAGCGAGTGGAGCGGAGCCAACACAGATGTTAAATCTTCCGATTTGTCATCTTATCTTAATGTGCCAACATAGGAGACTTGCGTTCTGACGTTCTGCCACGTCTTGGTCAGAGTCTTCCTGTGTGTGATGAGACACAAGAGCAGCCTGGCGCCTGCCGTAACTGTAACGGTCTTCCCCATAACTCGTGATTCACCAGGAATAAATATGCACCAAGAGCCCATAAAAGCAAATACTGTAGCTGTCTATCAAATCGGTCTGGGTACAACCATGACTCATATCCCAAAGGAGAGACTCAGATCCCCTCACACTAGATTCGACAGAAGCGTCCCGTGCGCACGCCACTCCCACCAGGGCGGAAACACCAGCATGTCACCTCCTGGGACTCCAAAAAAGGGGAGGGGCTATCGGGGGGGGTGGGGGGGGGGCTATCAGCCTGCAGGTGTCAGCTGTTGTGAGATGCTGGAGGATGATATGGAGATTGATAGATTACTCTTTAGGTCACACAGGCACACACACACACACACACATTCTGCAACATCCTGCAGTTCCAGGCCTTGATTATGCTAGGTTGAATCCAGTTCAATGCCGTTGTATATTTTCCCGATAACGCACGGCTGAGATCACATTCGTTCTTTATTAATGTGCTTAGAATGCAGAACGGTTAACAAGGTATAAAGCACTACAGTTGCTGAGCACCATCATTTCACCAAGGCCTAGGTACCAAACAAAAATCAAAAATACATTCAAACTAGCCTTACGCCTTGATGCACAGTACACGTCGGTGCCAATGGAAGACACACACACACTCCAACGATATAAAGTATAATGCATGCCAAAGGTGTGTGTGTGTGTGTGTGTGTGTGTGTGTGTGTGCATACAAATGGATGCTAATGCATGTTCTGCTGGGAGAGTTCTCGGAATGGAATTAAGCTGTGCAGGATCTCAAGAGAGTTACGTTGGAATTCGACCACTCTTGCTTTAATCAGTTCTTCACTCTTTCATTCGCTCATCCATCCATGCATTCGTTTGTTCGTTCATTCATTCATTCTTTCATTCATTCATTTGCTCATTTATCCATCCATCAATTCCTTCACTCATGACGTGTTCTCTCTGAAAGGGGCGGGGTTACCTGGGCTAGACAGCATTGCCGGCTCATCTTCATTGGAGCTCAGTAGACGCATCAGTTTAGAGGGCTGTGTGTCGTCCAATGGGAACAGGCTGTTGTAGTCCTGGGGCGGGTCAGAGAAAGTATGCCATCAAATCAATAAAGTATCTATCTATCTATCTATCTATCTAAATCAGATTCAGTGCACAAAAGTTTGTGTGGCTATAGTGTGTGTGTGTGTGTAGGTGTGTGGTGTGGGCGTGTGTGGGCATGTGTGGGTATGGTTATCTCTGTTTGTGTGTGTGTGTGTGTGTGTGTGTGTGTGTGTGGGCACATGGTTACCTTTATGTGTTTGTGCATTTGTGTGTGTGTGTGTGTGTGTGTTACCTCAATGTCCTCTCGCTGTCTCTTGCGCTGGCGAGCGGAGGCTTGGCCTTTGTGGTGGGAAGAGTAGGCGCTGAGGGCACACCACACCGACAACCTACACACACACACACACACACACACAGCCAGCCACACACACACACACACACACACACACACACACACACACACACACACACACACACACACACACACACACACACACACACACACACACACACACACACACACACACACACACACACACACACACACAGAGGGGCAGAGAAGGCCATTAGAGAAGATCAGATGGACAGACAGCAAACACTGACCAGAAATGGAGGAATCTGAAACAGTGACAGAGATCAGCACATGATCACTCCATCGGCATGTTGCAGGTTTAGTTTTGCCTGAGGTATGTGTGTGTGTGTGTGTGTGTGTGTGTGTGTGTGTGTGTGTGTGTGTGTGTGTGTGTGTGTGTGATATATGTGTGCTAGAGAGTGTCAGTCTGTCATGCTAAAAATGTGTATAGTCCTTTCACTTGGCTATCCATGCACACAGGCACAGGCATGCCATGCACACACACATTCTAATATTCAAATCAGGTCTCTTTCCCAACTCAACTTCAAGCCCAGACTCTGCAGCTTGGTTCTGAACACACACACACACACACACGCACGCAATCACACACACTCTAATATTCAAATCAGGTCCCTTTCCCAACTCAACTTCAAGCCCAGACTCTGCAGCTTGGTTCTGAATACACACACACACACACACACACACTTATGTTCTAATCGTTTTCCTTTCCAACTTCGCGTCTAACCAGAATCTGCAGCCTGGTCCTGCATGCACACTGCGCTCCCATCAGGGTCTGTAGCGTAGCTGTAGCTTAGCTGAAGCGTAGCTGTAGCATGCGCCAAAGAGAGAGAGAGAGAGAGAGAGAGAGAGAGAGAGAGAGAGAGAGAGAGAGAGAGAGAGAGAGAGAGAGAGAGAGAGAGGCAGTGGGAGAGATGGTGAGAGTGAGGGTGAGGTTGACAGGCGGATACTTGGCCCTTGGCGGGGGCCAGGCAGAGAGGTAAACTAATAGTCGGCTACTTGTGTGTGTGTGTGTGTGTGTGTGTGTGTGTGTGTGTGTGTGTGTGTGTGTGTGTGTGTGTGTGTGTGTGTGTGTGTGTGTGTGTGTGTGTGTGGTTGTGGGAGTGAGGGTGAGGTTGACGGGCGGTTATTTGGTGAGGGCCAGGTAGAGAGGTACACTAATTGTCGGTTACTTGTGTGTGTGTGTGTGTGTGTGTGTGTGTGTGAGGTTGACGGGCGGTTACTTGGCGAGGGCTTTGCCGGGCGGGTCGGCGAGGCTGTGCCAGTGGGCGGGGTCGGTGAGGAGGTTGGGCAGGATGGTGCCCAGCAGGGTCAGGGTGATCTGCTGAGAGTCCAGACAGAAGATGGCATAGAGCAGCTCCACCACCCGCAGTGCCCACTCCTTACGCGTCTCCTTCAACAGCTCCTACACACACACACACACACACACACACACACACACACACACACACACACACACACACACACACACACACACACACACACACACACACACACACACAGGTGAGTCCAGACAGAAGATGGCATACAGCAGCTCCACCACACGCAGTGCCCACTCCTACAGCAGCTCCTACACACACACACACACACACACAGAGTCACACACACACACACACACACAGGCACGCACGCGCACACACCAAAACACACACACACACAGGGGCACGCACACACGCACACACACACAGGCGCACGCACACACACACAGGCGCGCGCACACACACACACACACACACACACACACACACACACAGGTGAGTACAGACCGTAAACACTGCATAGAGCAGTGACAGCGGAATCTCTCCATGGGAAGTTAAGAGGGGTTATTTTGGGAATATTCCATGTTCATGATACATTCATGGAAATAAAGTATGAGAATTCATGGAAATGTACAAGAATTCAACTAGAAATATAATTAAACTGAGAGTTTTGGGCAATACTTACAAAGTGCTTCATATACAAACATGAATATAAAAATTTTTGCTTTATAATAAGCAATATGATTTAGTTTGTATTTTTACTGAGCTTGTCTGCCTATGGTCTACAGCCGTGCTAAGCTAACCATCAGCATTGTCTATTGTTTCCCAGGCTTTTTTTTTTTTTTACTAGCGGCTTAAGTTGGCCAACGGCAGAAGTGAACGCTAACTGAAGTTGACTTGTTACAAAAAACATGACCAGGTTATCAACAGCCAACAACAACAAGCCCACAACTGGGAAACTCTGTTGCCAAACTTCCCTCAGTTTCCCACCAGTTATTCCCTCATTCCCTCACGTTCACAACGTTTTCACTGAGAAAAATGCCTTTCTCATGCGCATGAACGCACCATAGGTTTCCTATTGGTCTAGTAGCTATATGCTGATTACTGCGTGCAAGTGATTGACGTATGTGCAAGGAAGAAAATCAACTGAATCTGCGTTAAATTGAATTTGAATTCTTGAATTTCCCCTTGGGGATCAATAAAGTATTTATCTAACTATCTATCTTAAATCAGATTGCTTTAATTAATATTATGCTGCAAGATGTTTTTTTTTTAAAACTTCGATATTGCAAATTTCCAGTTCATTCCTATTAATTCCTAGCCTGGGTGTTCCTATCCTGCCTTGCGCGGTGATTTCATGAATGGATCTGGGCATTTATTCAAATACCAGAAAATGATCGTCTGGTTGCCAGAC
>NC_084996.1:23588059-23590559 GCF_963854185.1 Sardina pilchardus | reverse complement strand
CACATCTGCCCCAACAGCAGCATCACTGGGCCCCCCATCCACCCATAACTACCCCAACAGCAGCTCCACCAGAATCTCCACCCACACACATCTGCCCCAACAGCAGCATCACTGGGCCCCCCATCCACCCATAACTACCCCAACAGCAGCTCCACCCACACACATCTGCCCCAACAGCAGCATCACTGGGCCCCCCATCCACCCATAACTACCCCAACAGCAGCTCCACCAGAATCTCCACCCACACACATCTGCCCCAACAGCAGCATCACTGGGCACTGGGCAGAATCTCCACCCACACACATCTGCCCCAACAGCAGCATCACTGGGCACTGGGCAGAATCTCCACCCACACAAATGAAACCAAGTGTTCCCCAAACGAGAGCGAGACAGAAAGTCCTGCACGTTGTCCATTACGCATGCAACAAACATTTATCATCACCAAGTTTCGCTCATTTAGACATTCCTCAGGACGAGAGTTAGCAGTGAGTGTTTGGATATTTCCCGGCGATAACCAAAACCCAGGGTGTGTCCACTCCTCTCTGAGCAGTCCTCTCCCACAAGTGTCACATCATGTCATGTGGGGAGTGGAGCTGAGCTGAGCTGAGCTGAGCCACCGGGCTCTCCCTCCACAGGATGCGATGAGAATAGCCGGATGGCTCAAACGTTTGCTCCTTGTTCAAAAATTGTTCCTTTTTTTTACAAAGACTCTGTATAGTCACCTTTTTCAGTATGTGAAAAACCATCCCCAGCCTTTTCCTCACAGATATTTTTGACTCCCCTAGACTAGAACATATGTCACAATATTTCTTTCTTTACTCTCCATCCGCAAAACCAAAACGTCACGGTCATCAATGAGTGCGTTCACATGCACACTAAAAACAGTGTTTCACTGTTCACAATTATTATTGTGTTTCTGTAGTTATCTGGTAATAATACCAGATTATTATTGTGTTTCTGTAGTTATCTGGTAATAATACCAGATTATTATTGCGTTTCTGTAGTTATCTGGTAATAATACCAGATTATTATTGTGTTTCTGTAGTTATCTGGTAATAACACCAGATTATTATTGCGTTTCTGTAGTTATCTGGTAGTAATACCAGATTATTATTACTGCTTGTCCACTCACACGAGCTTCATCTCCACCATCCCCACCCCCAGACCCCCTCCCCCACCCCCACCCTTGCGTGTCCACTCACACAAGCTTCACCCCCCCCCCCCCCCACCACCCCGGTGTGTCCACTCACACGAGCTTCATCTCGGAGGTGGAGTTGAGCAGTGCCACTAGGCTCTCCACCTTGCCGGACTCGGGTCTGAAGCAGGGGTGGTCGGGGTTCAGCGGCTTGCCCTCCTCCGGCATGCACGTCTGCAGCCACGTCTCGAAGAAGGGCACCTCGCCCGACGGACTGGGGTCCGACAGAATCAGCTGGACAGAGGGACAGAGAGAGGTTTTACACACATACACACACACACACACACACACACACACACACACACACACACACACACACACACACACACACACAAACACACAGAGCCCACAGTTACCAACATACTCAAGGTACACACACACACAAAGAGGGGCACCTCGCCCGACGGACTGGGATCCGACAGGATCAGCTGGACAGAGGGACAGAGAGGTTTTACACATACACACACACACACACACACACACACACACAGGAGATGAGGAGATGTAGGAGTAGGATATATATATGTAAATGTGTGTGTGTGTGTGTGTGTGTGTGTGTGTGTGTGGATTGGAAGTGAGTGTGAGTGTGTGTGTGAGGAAGTGAAAGAGAGAGAGAGAAAGAGTGAGAGAGAGAGTGTGTGTGTGTGTGTGTCTGTGTGACCACTTACCTCTGAGCCGTATGTCTGCACTACGTGGCAGAGCATGAGGAAAGAGATGTCAAACAACAGGGCCCGCACAGACGCCGATTTAGCTGTACAACACACACACACACACACACACACACACACACACACACAAATTACAAACACATACTGTACCAACCTATAGTCTACTGTATGTAGCCACACAGAGCATGTGGTTATCAGCGTAATAATTATCAGGGCAATACTCACATCCCTCTCCACTCATATGCTTGGGGAACTCATTCAGCCTGAGGAGGAGGAGGAGGAAGAGAGGAAGAGGATGAGGAAGAGGAGGAGGAGAGGGACAGGAGGAGAGGGAGAGGAGGAAGAGGAGGAGGAGGAGGAGAGGGAGAGGAGGAAGATGAGGAGGAGGAAGAGGAGGAGGAGAGGAGGAAGAGGAGGAAGAGGAGGAGGAGAAGGGGAGGAAGAGGAGGAGGAGGAGGAAGAGGAGGAAGAGGAAGAGGGGGAGAGGGAGAGAGGGTACACCGATGAGAACTGTGTTTATCTTTATACACTGCATTTGTGTACTATACATTGCTGCCTGAAAGTTTGTGAGCCCATGCTACAGTTGACTAAACACAGGAATAAAAAATCTGATAAAAATGTTTTGGAAATTGATCTT
>NC_084996.1:23568059-23585559 GCF_963854185.1 Sardina pilchardus | reverse complement strand
GGGAAGGCCATACCGTTTGGCAGTGAGGTTGGCAGTGTTGGAGTCTGACAGAAGGCCCAGCTTATTGCACTCCTGTAGGAGCAGACTCAGGCAGTCACAGCTGAGAGAGAGGGAGAGAGAGAGAGAGAGAGAGAGAGAGAGAGAGAGAGAGAGAGAGACAGAGAGAGAGAGAGAGAGAGAGAGAGAGAGAGAGAGAGAGAGAGAGAAACAAAATGTTGTTTGGGTGAGTTTCCTGTTCATGGGCCTAGTCCTAGGGTTCCTCTCATTCGTCTTTTTTATCTATCCTTCCTTCCTTCTTTCCTCGGTCCTCAGGCTCGTTAGTCTGGTTTTCACCATACTAAGCTCAATCTTTTAAGATTGAACATTAGTCTCGGGAGCCTGCGCTTTGTTTCTGCGCTTTGTTTCTGCGCTTTGTTTCTGCGCTTTGTTTCTGCGCTTTGTCACTTAAAGTTTCGTTATCGTCACGTCACCGGCCAATAGCGTTCCAGGACTAGAGTATGGCCGTTTCTGATTGGAGCCAAAGGTTCTGGCAGTAAACAGAGGAGATAGATCTGCTGGTTTCCAGCCTGAGCTGCCGGGCGGATTTCAAACTCCCCGGAAGTTCAGTCAGGGTTCACCCGGCCTACAGGCTCGTTCCCACTGATCTACAAAGAACACTTGATAGACTGTCCCATTGTTGCCGCCCCATTACTCTTGATCTAGATCAGTGGGAACGAGGACCGAGGAATGAAGGGAGGATAGATAAAAAGGTGAATGAGAAGGGCCCCTAGACTAAAAGCTCTCAACTGAACTACAACATTCATTCAACAACAAATAGATTTACTTTGCCGTAAATCAATCAAATACATTTTTAAAGTAAAAAGAAGCAGGTTATTTTGATATAGAGAGTAAGGATATTATCATAGAGGTATTATATACATTACCATAGATCTACTAGAAACAGTTTAATGTTATTTCAGGCGGATGTTTTCACAACACTGTTACTCGTGGCATCATGACTACAACAGCACATGACTATGGTATGGAAATAGACCTCTGAAGTTTGCCTACAAAAAAGCTACCATCTTTGCCCAAATAAGGAGATCCGGTATTTTGAGATTTTGTCTATGGGAAAATAACAGGGATTTTGAATTATCGCACCTGTTAAACTCTCGCAGGGACAAATAAATTGGAAATGCAGACGTTTTGCGCTACAAAGTTATGTCCTCTGTTTTGGAATGTTTACTGTGATCTTCAGTAGCACACTTTGATCTTTGCTAACCCAGAGCTAACTTACAATGCAACTTGCCATAGGTAGTTAGCTTCAATTAACACCCGGATCTCCTTATATGGGCAAAGATGGCGGTTTTGGTTCCTATTTGTAGTAGGCAAACTTCAGGTTAGGTTAGGTTAGGTTAACTTTACTGTCCCCTCAGGAAAACTTGTCTTGCAGTCAGGTATGCATAAATAACACAAAAAAATACACAAAAGACACAAGAAACTAAAAATACACAAAGGACACAGAGGGCTCCATACCAGAAGCAAAAAAAAAGTCACCAACGGATACAAGTTAGGAATGACCAAATTGTGCAACCTTCAAATGGTGCAACCTTCAGAGGTCTCTGCACGTTTCCACAAGTTCGTCTGAACTGCTGACCTAACCCAAGACCACTCGTGGAAAACCACCGGTTGGGAAATCGCCAGCTGAGCAAAATTGGTTCTGATGAGGTGTTACATGGCACACCCTCAAGGCATCCTGAGTACTCACTCAACACTCAGCACTTCTACAGATGATATACCGCTTTTCTCAGAAGACTTGCCTTAACAAATACTCTGGTATTCACATGACTATTTATCTTGACTGCGTTGGAAAAACACAACAAAATCTACCAGTCTGAGGAGTGATTTAGTGAAGTGGTTGGAGCAAAACTGTGGCGGGACTTTTCCGTTCTGAGGCCGGACTTCTACAACTCTGCTAGTAATCACCTGAGGAGGGCCTGTATGACCGAAACGCTGTCAAATAACGTTTTTTTGCCTCCGTAATGGACAGTGTGCGGGACTTCTCCAATAAGTACAACTCTTCTAGTAATCACCTGAGGAGGGCCTGTATGACCGAAACGCTGTGAAATAACGTTTTTTTGCCTCCGTAATGGACAGTGTGCGGGACTTCTCCAATAAGTACAACTCTTCTAGTAATCACCTGAGGAGGGCCTGTATGACCGTAATGCCTCTGTAATGGACCGTGTGCGGGACTTCTCCAATAAGTACAACTCTGCTAGTTGACCAGCTGCTACTCACTTGCATCTCTGGTCAGCCTTGTCCAGCAGCGGCGTGAGCTTCAGCAGATACTCAAAGGCCGTGTTCACATCCTCCATGAAGTCCTGCTGCAAAGGGGGATGGACACGGAAACACACACACACACACACACACACACACACACACACACACACACACACACACACACACACACACACACACACACACACACACACACACACACAGAGTTCAAACTGTAACTTGGCCCAAGTCACCCAGTGTGTTGGTTGGTGGCTGTGGTGTTTGCAGTGTGTTGGTTGGTGTGGTGTTTGCAGTGTGTTGGTTGGTGTGGTGTTTGCAGTGTGTTGGTTGGTGTGGTGTTTGCAGTGTGTTGGTGGCTGTGGTGTTTGCAGTGTGTTGGTTGGTGTGTGGTGTTTGCAGTGTGTTGGTTGGTGGGTGTGGTGTTTGCAGCTGTACCTTGTCACTCTGTGGGTATTTCTTCAGTCGCAACAGCACTTGAGGAATCTGTAACAACAAAGCCATGCAGGCATAAAAAGTAAAGATACAAAAAACATTAAAGAGGACATCGAATGGATGAATTGAGTATTGCACTGTGTTCTCTGATGTTACAATAGTATATATTCAACTTTGAATTGAAAAGAATTAACTCAATTGCAATTTTACCAGCCCAATTGAAAGCTTATATTTAGGCAGGGTATTGAAATGGTCCGTTTGACTAAATGGCACCCTCTTTGGCAACCACAATTGAACTTCAATGGCTTTGCGATATCTGACATCACAAGCAGGCTTTGTTCTAATTCGCTTTCATCCATGGTATTTTGCTTGGTGTATAATATGCTTTCAATTATGCTTTCATCCATGGTATTTTATCGGGTGTATAAAAACTGTCAGCCTATGCTGGCCTCACGGATTGGTCAGCCCAGCTTGACCTTGAGGAAGGTGAAGGCAGCCAATCACTGACCATGAGGAAGGTGAAGGCAGCCAATCACTGACCTTGAGGAGGTGAAGGCAGCCAATCACTGACCTTGAGGAAGGTGAAGGCAGCCAATCACTGACCATGAGGAAGGTGAAGGCAGCCAATCACTGACCTTGAGGAAGGTGAAGGCGGTCCACTTGAGCTCCTCGGTGCCCTCTGGAGACTCAATGAGGCCGGTGAAACAAGCCTTCCAGATCTCCAGCACAAACAACGGTGCAGGAATACGCTACAGGCGCACACACACACACACACACACACACACACACACACACACACACACACACACACACACACACACACACACACGGCAAAAGAGAGGGTCAAACAAACACATTTATCTTTCATCATAATTTAACAACCAAAGGAAAATATACTTTATGACATATGGATATCCTGTTTTGGGCACTGAGGCGCCGGTGCATGCTGGGAGTTGTAGTCCGGCAGGCCCAACCATCTCACCTGCATCCTCTTGATCATCATGAGCTGCTCCACCAGGGGCTGCGTGTCCCCCGTGAGGTTCATGGTGCCCTCCAGCATGATGAAGGCGTGCACCGAGGGGAAGGACGTGTGCACGGGGGGGGGCGACTGCACCGACAACATCTGGGGGATACTGAGGACAGGAGCAGAGGAGGGAGAGAGAGAAGGAAGGAAGGATGAGGAGGGAGGGAGAGAAGGAGGAGAGGAGAGAGAGGAAGGGAAGGAGGAGAGGAGAGAGGAGGAGGGGAGGGAGGGAAAAAGGTATGAGGAGAGGAGGGAGAGAGTAGTTGCATGTGAAAGGACTTGCAAATGATTTCTTAACAAACTCTGATCTGCACTGGAAGCCTGGATCACAAACAAAGTCCTATGCCTGGAAACACATGCTTTCTCACACACACACACACACACACACACACACACACACACACACACACACACACACACACACACACACACACACACACACACGAATGTCCACAGATGCCCACCTCTTGACCAGCGCCGCACTCTCCTCCAGTTTGGTTCGGAGCGTGTGATTGGTCAGGCTGCCCAGGTTCTCCGTTAGCTTGACCAGCGCCTGCTCCACATTGGTCCACGATGCTGAAGGAGAGGAAACTACATCATCATCATCTCCAGCACAATTAGCAGCTAGACTGGTGCATTACGCTACAGGAGAAGACCAGCAGAGGGCACTATACAATCGCATCATCGTCTCCAATGCATTTACATTCAGCAGCTAAGCTGGTGCATTACGCTACAGGAGAAGACCAGCAGAGGGCACTATACGATCACATCATCATCTCCAATGCATTTACATTCAGCAGCTAAGGTGGTGCATTACGCTACAGGAGAAGACCAGCAGAGGGCACTATACGATCACATCATCATCTCCAATGCATTTACATTCAGCAGCTAAGCTGGTGCATTACGCTACAGGAGAAGACCAGCAGAGGGCACTATACGATCACATCATCATCTCCAATGCATTTACATTCAGCAGTTAAGCTGGTGCATGTGCACAAACACAAAAACAGTCTCTAGAGGTGTGCTAGCAGAACACACACATATTCACCATCCACTGTCACTCACACACACACCATGTAAATGAATGCCTGGTTCTTGGCACTATCAATTTCTCTCTTTCTCACACACACACACACACACACACACACACACACACACACACACACACACACACACACACACACACACACACACACACACACACACACATACATACATTCAGACACACACACACACACACACACGTACCCTGCTCCTCCACCCTGGCGATGTAAATGAGTGCCCGGTTCTTGGTGCTCTTGATGAGGCTCTCCAGGCGTTCCTGGCAGGCCTTGAGGCTGGCCTCCCCTGTCCCTGCCCCTGCCCCTACTCCTGCCCCTGCCCCTACTCCTGCTCCTGCTCCTGCCCCTGCCCCTGCTCCTGCTCCTGCCCCTGGGCCTGGGCCTGGAGAGGGAGACGGCGCCGGGCCTCCCTGGCTCGCCGGCGCCACCTGCTGTTCCCGGAGCCGCTCGCAGTAGAAGGCACAGCCCTGCAGCAGCCACACCACCACACACAGCAGCGAGCGGCACAGCCCGATACACTCCTCCGCCTTCCCGTGGCAGCTGGACACACACACACACACACATCAATACAATGTGCATCAACGCAAACACACAACACATATATGAGCAGCCATACAATTTGCATCCATGCAAACACACACATACACATACACACACACACACACACACACACACACACACACACACACAAAAAAAGAGTTAAGTTGAGTCAAATCGAGTGTTGAAGAAGACAGGAACTGAGTGAGTGGGAGCATGTGCAGGAGGTGGTCAGAGCTGTGGTCAGTGCTGTGGTCAGTGCTGTGGTCAGTGATGTGGTCAGTGATGTGGTCAGTGATGTGGTCAGTGCTGTGGTCAGTACCTGAGGCGATGGGAGAACATGTCCATGATCTCCAGCAGAGACTTCACACACAGCTCACGCGAGAAGTCGTCAAACTGCACAAGAGGTGGAAAAATATATCTCATGACTTTGTCTGTGTGTGTGTGTGTTTGTTTGTTTGTTTGTTTGTGTGTGTGTGTGTGTGTGTGTGTGTGTGTGTGTGTGTGTGTGTTTCAGTGTGTGTGTATGTCTGTCTGTCTGTGTTTACTTTGCATAGATGCAAATTGTATGGCTGTGTTGTGCGTTGTGTTGATACACAGGTTTCCAAATATATTGATTTAATTTATTCTTGTAGTCATAGAGCAATTCAAGCAAACGGCTGCAAGAATAGGAAAGCATTTCCTCTGCCAAAAGCAGGCCACTCATACACTACATGATGATCAACATTAAGCACATCAAGCATACAGTAGATTCATGTGGAATAAGTTGGGTCCCTTAAGTTGTCTGTGTGCATGTGTTGGGGGCAGTAGCCATTTTCTGTGCCACGCACAATTTAGTGTGAATGGGACGACATACCTTACTCATTGCTGTGAGTACACTGGAGTAAGACACCATCTGAAGGGGAAAACACAAACAGTCGATACGTTCAATGTACATCCAGATATATAAACACCTTGCCCCTAATTAGACTTGATCTGATCCTTTGCAAATATAATACACACTGACAAACAGATTCTACAGCCAAGAGGATAAAATACAAAGTGCTGAATTTGTAAAGGTAGTAGGACCTAGGTTAATACAAGGTGCTCTGGATATTTAAAAATAACTAATTTCTACCATTACATTTAACCACTGCTATGCCCCGACTTTCCCACTAAAACTGCCAAGAATGTCAAAACTGCTAGAACTACCAAGCTGGTCATGTTGACCGTTGGAATGGACAATTTCAAAAAAGTAATAATAATAAAAAAAGATGTGTCAAGGCTGTTTTGTTAACTACGTGTTAATAGAGGAATTTTAACTGTATCCTCAATGTACATGGCCCATGACCCCCCACCCCCCCCAGAGGTGTAGCGGAAGAGCCAGTGGACAACAGGGCAGGAGGAGTGTACCTGTGAACTGATGGCGTACTTCAGGTACGACAGGATCAGAGGGTTTGGGGACGGCCCGATCATCGCCTGCTCCATCAGAGCCTCTGTAGAAACAAGTACAACAGTGACCAGGGCTGACCGTGTTCTACCACCACACAGAACATACAACAGTGACCAGGGCTGACCGTGTTCTAACACCACACAGAACATACTGTACAACAGTGACCAGGGCTGGCCGTGTTCTACCACCACACAGAACATACTGTACAACAGTGACCAGGGCTGACCGTGTTCTACCACCACACAGAACATACAACAACTACAGTGACCAGGGGCAGGGCTGACCGTGTTTTAACACCACACAGAACATACAACAACTCAAATATGGGCGACAAAAGCTAAGGGCCATATGCAGTGTGATGAGACAAGGTTTTAGAATACTGTGGTGAAGTACAGAGAGAAGACATGTGCAGCGTGCTCCTTTGTATTTGTAACTCTGCTTCCCTAGCTCCGCATCTCTTGTTTTTTTTATTAACTCCTTGCTCCTCCAGTGTTTGTTTCTTTTAGCCTTAACGTTACATTACAGTCTTGCTTTGTTCTATCCAAGCTCATCAACTGTGAAGCACTTTGGGTCACCTCTGTTGATTTTAAATGTCAAATAAAGTGACTTCACTTGAGCTACTTGACCCCTGAAGCTGACCTGCGAGGTTGAGGTAGTCCCATGTGACTCCCTTGGGGCAGTTCCTCTTGATGTTGATGGCCCACTGGTAGTCGCTCCAGCGCTCCTTCCACGCCTGCAGGATGGCCTGCTTCAGATTGACCACCTTCATCGCAGACGGAGCCAGCCGACCACCTTCAGACTGAAACAATCAATTTACAAAGGTCAAAGGTTATCTTATTCAGATAGGAAAGATCATAGCCATTTGACCAGACTGAATGTGATGTTGTCTTTATTATATTATACCAAGATAGAATTAGCATTCAGACTAATGCAGATAAATTAGAAGTTGTGCTTATCATCTATACTGTAGGCCTACAGTCTTGGCCAAACGTTTTGGCATTGACAAAAATGTTGTGTATTCAAACTTTTCAGTTTCAGTTCAGTTCACATTGTTTCTAGGTTATTGTGCAGAGTGATGAAATGCATATTACCTGTAATTCATTGCAAATAGTGTCATCAGCCTAAAAAGTTAACTTGATCACAAAACCCCAATGTTCATTGCGTTTGGGCTCTGGTAGCCTACAAATGGCCAGTTTGCATCACTTCAGTACAACATCGTCCGCACAGGGGAACGAGTAGAAGTCAGCTAAAATCACTATCGTTCTGGCTGGATTATAAGACTACTGCTACAAACTAAGGGGAGAAGTTATTAAAATAATGCGTTTTATTGTGCTAGCACAACACACACATGCAGACATGAGATCATAGCTAGCTACACATAACTAATACCAGACAGAGGAAGCAATGATGAACCTAACCTGTAACCACTTCATCTAAACGTATTCAGTTACACAAACCCCACGTAAGAGATGCCGAGGGACTAAACCACAACATACTTTCAATGGCTGAAGGGTAACGCTATAGCGCTCTGATATCCTAATTTTACTTCATTCATACACAAGGAAGGAATCATCACCGTCTAAATTAGCTAACGTTGAAGATAATACTTTCTCTATTGTGTGCTGACGTTAGTCCTTCATAGCCAGTCTGTTCAAAAATTATGAGATGGTGAAAGAATGAACATATGCAATACAATAAATCGATTTACCTTTAATAGAAACGGTTTGCTTTAATCAATAGATAAAGTGAACTCATTGATGTCTTCTACACTTCGGCACGGAATCCACCATATTGTTTATTCATCAGCGGTCTTGAACGTTGATTGGTTAGCTTTCTTCTTCATTGTCTGTCGCTACCTCTGTGTGGTGTTGAGTTTGTTTTTCATTACTGCCACACTGTGGGCTGGAGGATTAATTCAAAAAGGCAGACTGGCCCAAAACCCATTATCTGGCTGGTCAGGCTAACAAACCTCTGCACTGGTCTTGTAACATGATCATCTCTTCATGGTATAGGACAGTCCGAAGTAGGCTTCTCAAATTCAACTATGAATCTATGACAAATGAGTCCTTTTTACACAGTCATGGTTTCTATAAGCGTACAGTATGTGTATAATAACTGCGAAAACTTGTTATTACGGCAGTCATTATCATGATTGTCTTTAGTGTATTGTTTCAATTTTAAAATTACTTGAGTTTTCTTTAGTGTTCAAACTAATGTTAATAGCCATTGTTGGGAGTCACTTTCTGCTAGGTGAAAATAAAAACATAAAACAGATGAAATTATGACGCATCAAATTATGCTGTTCGGTTCTGAAGAATCCTCAATGTGATGAAGGGAAGCTGACTGTGATGATCCATGGTAACTCAAGACTCAGGCCTGTCCATATCTTACTGATCAACAGGACTAAACCATAGACTGTAAAAAGGACTAAACACATGAAGCTATTTTCCAAAACGCTATAAATCCATTTTTGAAAGCATTAATTAAGTCATGCTATTTAATTGTGCATTTCAGGTAATATCAATAAAAGTGCAGTTGTGTTGTTTTGATTGAGTAAAGATGGGGAAAAAAAACAATAATCCAATTACAGTTCCACTGAAATTACTTGGAAAACAAAATAATAATAATAATAATGAAATATTTATGAAAATGCATTAAAATGGTGGATATAGCATTTTGGAAAAGAGCTTATGTATAGTGATCCCAGTGGCAGCTATGTATTTTCCTGACTATGTCCGTGCTGTTCGCAAGCCGTGCAGCAACAACATTCTGTTACTAATAATCCGCTGGTGTGTTTGACATATTAACATATTTTTTAGCATTTTATTTTGGGCAGTGTTGTTTTATCTGAGGAGACTGTCACTTATTGAACCAGTGTGTTGTAGACTGGACTGTAATAGACTGGACAAACAGACTGAAAACCAAACCAAACAGACTGAAAAGACACAAACAATTGACAATTATAATTTTAATTAATATCACTGTAATCAACTGTCCTCAAAAGCAACTAGAATGAAGGTTCATTTGAACTCACCTGAACACTACTTGTGTTTGTGCTTCCCATAACAAGACACCGAAGGTCCATTTCTATTTGTGTCTGGATACATACAACTGACGCGGTCATAGCAAATCTGTGCATCTTTCAGCAAGCATGAGAAAACATACAGTGAGGAGCACATGTATTTGATACCATGCTAAAACAGGAATATAAAATCATCATTTGACAATTGATCTTAATGCCTTAATTTAAAAAATGAGTAAAAATCAAACCGCCAAGGACACCAATTTTCTTTGTGATTGAAGAATGTATCGTAAATAGATAAATGTTTTCCTTAAATGCTAGGGGAAGGAAGTATTTGACCCCCTATGTAACCCTATGGGAATTTAACACATAGGGTTAACATAGGGGCAGGCAGATTTTTATTTTTAAAGACCAGCTATTTCATGGATCTAGGATATTATGCATCCCGATAAATTTCCCTTGGCCTTTGGAATTAAAATAGCCCCACATCATCACATACCCTTGACCATAGCTAGAGACCATAGCTGTTTGATTTGCATTGAGCTCAATGAGCATCAAACAGGCTAATAGGCCTACTGCAAAAAGCACCATGCCAATCTCTCGCTATGGTGAAAGGTATGTAATGACGTGGGGCTATTTTAATTCCAACGGCCAAGGGAACTTTATCAGGATGCATAATAACCTGAATCCATGAAATAGCTGGCCTTAAAAAATAAAAATCTGCCTGCCCCAATGTTAACCCTATGTGTTAAATTCCCATAGGGTTACATTGGGGGTCAAATACTTCCTTCCCCCTAGCATTTAGGAAGAACATTTATTTATTTACGAAACATTCTTCATTCACAAAGAAAATTGGGGTAGTTAGCGGTTTTATTTTTACTCAATTTTTGAATTAAGACATTAAGATCAATTGTCAAATGATGATTTTATATTCCTCTTTTTAGTCAACTTTAGCATGGTATCAAATACATGTTCTCCTCACTGTATATGTGTAATACACATTTTCTGACTGTTAAATCAGTCTGATACACATTGATATATTATCTATAACTGTCAACAAGTGACATGATCTTATTACTAATGTCCGGTTCAGTGATGACATGTATGAATCCATGTGTGTTCATAGATTTAAGACGTTTAGGATGGATGATCAAAGTCTCTGTCATAAACTGATTGTCACAGCCAGGGCCTTCTTTTTTTCCACCAGACCCATACAGCAGGAAACCAAATCCCAACACTTTCAAAACAAAGTGCTAAGACACTTTCAGCAAAAAATGGCGCAAATCGCAACTTCAGAGGCTTAATGCTTAAAACTTTGATAACTAGGGACATCGCCATTCAACAATCTGCTCATTCAGTTATTGCATTACTGATTGCATCATTGTGCTGGGGCACCATTGCTATAATGACATAGTTATCTATGCATGTTAATATTGCCCTGCTTTGTGATGATATAACCATCAGTTACATGGCAGATGACCCCTGTCCTCATCAGGCTGGGCTCCACTGAATCCCAAGTTCAAAGTGTGGCTCGTTCCAGAGTCAATGTGTCTTTGTGTGACTTTAAAATGACCTTGTTCTCAAGGACTGCACCACGTGGTGGTGTTTGGTGAGATGGTGACGACTTTTAGGCCACCACAAGTCAATTAGTCATGAATAATCACCTTCACTCCCGCCGCCACTGACACTGTCTTATCTGAGGCAGATCATTTCTGCTGCCACCCTGTCGTTCCTCTCGGAACGGCATCCTGTGGCATCCTGTGGCGGTCCTATGAGATGTTCTCCACGTGTGAGGGACTTGCTTTGTGTCTTAACAGCAATACATCCAGTGGCGGTGTCTCGTGAGATGGTCCCTGTGGCCGAAGGACTTACAGTGCGTCTCAGGTTTGCACCTGGTGGAGGTGTCTCACGAGAAGGCCCCGGGGCGTAAAGCGCGTCTCAGGAAGAGTGCATCCAGTGGTGGTGTCTCGTGAGATGATCCCTGTGCCTGAAGGACTCGCAGTGCGTCTCAGGTGGAGGTGTCTCGTGAGATGATCCCTGTGCCTGAAGGACTCGCAATGTGTCTCAGGTGGAGGTGTTTCGTGAGATGATTCCTGTGCCTGAAGGACTCGCAGTGCGTCTCAGGTGGAGGTGTTTCGTGAGGCGGTCTCTGTGTGTCTCAGCAGGAATGCATCCCGTGGGGGTGTCACTGTCTCGTGAGATGTTCTGCACGCATGAAGGCCTAGCAGTGCGTCTCAGGTGGAGGTGTTTCGTGAGGCGATCCCTGTGCCTGAAGGCCTGGCAGCGCGTCTCAGGAGGAGTGCATCTTGTGCAGGTGCCTGGTGAGGTGGTACTTGCGCGTGAAGGCCTTGCTGCACTGCGTGCAGTGGAAGAGCCGCATGCCGCTGTGGATCTGCAGGTGGGCGCGGAGGCTCTGCGGCCGGCTGAAGCTCTTGGGGCACTGCGGGCACGCGTGCGGGCGCACGCCCAGGTGCTTCTGCTCGTGCCGCTTGAGGTCGCCCGACTGGCGGAAGCCCTCGCCGCACTGCGCGCACAGGTAGGGCCGCTCGCCGGTGTGCGTGCGCAGGTGCACGTTGAGCTGCCCGTAGACGGCGAAGCCCTTGGCGCAGTGCGGGCACGCGTACGGCTTCTCGCCCGTGTGGGTGCGCTCGTGCTGCCGCAGGCTGTAGACGTTGCTGAAGCGCTTGCCGCACACGTGGCACGGGCACACGCGCTTGCCGCGGCGGAAGCAGTGGTGCGACTTGAAGCCCTTGACGGTGAAGAAGGTTTTCTCGCACTGCGGGCAGCTCTGGGAGATCCGCGCCAGCTCCTCCGCGTCGCCCACCGCTCCGTCGCCAACCACCTCCGCGCCCCCCTCCCCCTCACTGCCGTCCAGCGTCTGGATGAACTCGGCCGGGTGGTGCCGCTTCACGTGCTTGTGCAGGTAGCGCTGTGCGGTGAAGGAGAACTGGCAGTAGGGGCAGGAGTAGATGGTGGTGGCGGTGATAGCGTTAGCATTAGTGTTAGCATTAGCATTAGTGTTAGCATTAGCACTAGCTTTAGCATTAGCAGTAGCGGTAGCTTTGGCACAGGCCGTCCGTCGGCCCTTGTGCTGGCGGCCCTCCTGGTGGCGGCGGAGGCCGCTGGCCTGCGTGTAGAACTTCCCGCAGGGGCCGCAGCAGTAGGGCTTGACCATGGCGTGGACGCAGCGCTGGTGGCGGCGCAGGTTGGACATCTGGCTGAAGCGCAGGCAGCACTGCGGGCAGTTGTAGGGGTAGTCGCCGACCTGCGTGCAGCCGTGGGACTGCAGCGACGCCGCGTCCGCAAACACGCCCTGGCACTCGCCGCACGTCAGCTCTGTGTCCGCGGCTTGCGTCGGCGTCGGCGTCTCGGCCTGCGTGCCGAGCTGTGGCAGCGACGGCGTTGGCGTCTGAATGCAGCAGCCGTGAGACGCAGCGGTGGCGCCGTCGGCACACGCCTCTCCGCACTGGCTGCAGATGAACGTCTGGGCTCCAGGCGGAGGCTCGCTGTCGCCGGCCCGCTGCGGCACCTTCTGCGGACGCTTGGGCTTGAGTTGGGTGGGCCGGGTCGGTCCCAGGGTTCTGGTGCGCGGCCTCCCCCTGCCTCTCTTCTGGGCGGGCAGTGGCAGAGCGCCTCTCCTCGTGTTGTGCTTGCGCAGGGGGGGCTCGTACGGAGGGTCCGACGGGTCGCCGGGTTCCTCGGCGGCGTCCGACCCTTGACCTCGGCCGTTTGACCTCTGACCCTGCGTGTGCTGCAGCTCCATGTGCTCCTGCAGACTCTGCAGGCTCATGAAGGCGATGAAGCAGCGGGCGCAGGGGTAGACCTCCACGGGTGCCTTCGCCTCGTTCCCATCACTCGCTCTCTCCTCCGTCTCCTCCTCTTCCTCCTCCTCCTCGTCCTCCTCCTCCTCCGTCTCTGTTTCCGGGTTCAGCCGGTGCTTGCGGGGATGGGAGGACTTCCTCTTCCTGTACCAGTAGAGTTTGTCTGGATCGTGGACGGAGTTCATGTGGCGCTTGAGGTGGTATGCCCTTGCAAACGTTCGCCCGCAGCGAGGGCAACTGTGGCCCTTGTCATTGATGGGCATCGATGCTGATGATGTGTCTTTAGACCAATCAGAGTCACTCATCCGTTTCCAGCACCTCAGACTATTTGATTGGTGGGATTGGTCAGATGTCTCCGACTGACAGGGAACTCGTCCAATCAGGGATTCACTTCCCTGTTGGCCAGTGTCTGTGGTTGGCTCCATCTGGGCAGAAGGCGGTACATCTGAGCCCAGTAGGCAGGTATCCAGGTTCATGCGTGGGTCCACCTCTTCGATCTCGAACTCGACAGGATGGGTTTCCAGAAAGTTCTCGTACTGCTCGGCATGGGAGCGCCTGACGTGTGTTTGCAGGTAGGATTTGGCGGGGAAGGAAAACTGGCAGTAGGGGCATGGCAGCGTCAGAGATGAACCGTTATCTAATCAGGCAAAAGAGAACAACAGGAAAATTACCATTATTACATTCAGACCCAATCCGTGTTTTAACCAAGCCACTTAATCTAACAGGAAATATGTTCGCATATATACTGTATATTATCTGACATTGCCTTTGCCTTGTTGACTGGAATCGGCCTACAAGCAAATAACCGATGGCAGTGGCTGTAAAGCTGCATCTAGACAACACCAGCGAAACATTGTGACCACTAGCGAAACAGTTCACATCGCCAAGATAAGGCCCACTGTGTTAAACATACTAGAGTGCTATTCTAGTGTCAGGGGATGAGCAAACATTTGTGGTCACCTGTGTTAGTGTAGGTGGATGAGTGTTTGTGGTCACCTGTGTTAGTATCGGTGGATAAACAATGACCGTTTGTGGTCACCTGTATTAATGCCGGTGGATGAATGTTTGTGGTCACCTGTGTTAGTGTCGGTGGATGACCGTTTGTGGTCACCTGTGCTAGTGTTGGTGGTTTAAACAATGAACGTTTGTGGTCACCTGTGTTAATGCCGATGGATGAGCGTTTGTGGTGCCACAGCTGGTCCCAGGTCAGCCCCAGGCCCCTGCCGTACTCCTCTGCGTACCACACCAGCAGTTCCTCTCCCGACCTGATGGGGGCGCAGCAGCGGAACAGCACTCTGCCACCCTGCTGGAATGCAACCAGGTTCTGCTCGCGGTTGCTACGGGAACACATCACATACCTGCCGTGGGGGGTGGGGTGAGAGGCAACAGAACAAGAGAGAAAGGAGAGATGAGACAGAAGAGAGAGAAGTGAAACAGGACGAGACAGAAGGAGAGAGATACTGTAGGACTGAGACACGCATGTTTTGTCTGTGACAACATACATTATAAGTCAAGTCAAGTCATTTTATTTATATAGCGCATTTAACGTGCACAGATTACAACCCAAGGCGCTTCACAAAGACATAGACAGTGCCGAACGGAGTGGCGTAAAGCAACATCATGGAATAATTTGTAATAATGGTATCCAGTTCATCAAAAAAATCCCTAAATGGGTCAGGATCCTACCCGATGGAAAACATTACATGCGATATATCAACCATTCCTGGAACACAATGGCAATGTTAGAGACTGCTCTCTATCAGTCACTGTAGCATCAAAATGAGTTAAAAGCCTTTATTTTAATGTAAAAAACTGCATTGCGTTGCTTTAGGTGGTCATGCCCATAAAGGTTTGAATCTGAGAGATGTTGAGACAGAGTGAATGCTAGAAGCGGGAGATATACCTCATCCAGTTGGAGTGTGTGTCTCTTGTAGCATCAATGAACTCGTAGTGTTTTTTTCCCTTGACAATCTGAAATGAAAAAAAAAAAAACAGTACAAGGAGTCAGATAAGCAACTAAAAACACTCCCTCTGGCATTAGCACGTTAATAACATTATACTATGTTTTATTGTTTGGTAGCTAGGCTACGTATTGTACAGTATGTCCACCAAACGGTGCTACGACACTACTAACAAACCACACTAATGTTCAAATGAGAGCAGCAGAGATCAGTAAGCAAGAGTGCATCCTCACCACCCAAGAGTAGACGCTCTTCAAAGCTTCCTCCTCTGACGTCGCTTCACCACTGTACGGCCCGAAATGCATTCCGACCGGCACCGCCTGGCCCTGGTTGAAAATCCCCAGACTGCCCTCCTTGACCCGGGACCTGCCGACGACCAGGCCAGCGGGCAGCGTGAGGAGCGCGCGCTGGGGGCTCCCCACCGGGCAGGGGAAGTCCAGGGCAAAGACCGGGGGGCCGTGGACCTCACACTGACTCCAGAAGGAGCACTGGCACTTCTCACAGTCTGGGAGGGGAGGGGAGCACAGACGACATCAACATGGGAGCGCATTTATTTGTTTAGGAGACGCTTTTATCTAAAGCGACATTACGTATGTATATGAATTACTGTATATCACAAGGGTCACTGTTATCGACACTTTGCTCAAGGGCACACGGTGGAGGCTGGGTATCGAACGGTTCTGGCCACTGTTCACTTACTAGCCCAGTTTTTAACCACTACGCTATGCTATTGCAGTTGTGATAAGAGTAGGGGTTCTAAACTCAGCCCGACCAGATAGTGCATGAGCAGTCAGGTGCACAGGTGTGCACATCACATCGCAAACAAGGCAGGTGCTGGACTGGAGGAAGCAATATGGAGGGATGAAAAAGAGAGTCCACATGCTGTAGCTCTGATTCATCAACTTGGGTAACCATATCAATAAACCAATGAAGGAGACCTGGTATAGTGTGTGGACTTCCTTTCTCACCTCTCTATAATGCCTGCGCTGACACATGAACTTCTCTTAAGCCTACCTTACACTGACAGACTTTGACAAGATTTGGGAAAGATTCTTAATTAAAAGATCATAGTCTTTTGAGTAAAGCTTGAATGAGGGGCATTAGTTAAAAGACTACAATCTTTCAAGAATCTTTCCCAAATCTTGTCAAACCGGTCTTACAAAGTCTGTCAGTGTAAGGTAGGTTTTAGTCACATCCAACTTACAGTAGTTGCCATCGTCATACGGTCCATCGTCATCCTCAGGCGACTCCTCCACAGCTGTTGCAGCTGATGCATCCTCCTGAGTCCCCTCAGCTGAAATCTCACCTGTGCCATAGATAAGACCGTTAGGTCCAGATCAACAGATGTACACAGTTGTTTATAAGTGTGTGTGTGTGTGTGTGTGTGTGTGTGTGTGTGTGTGTGTGTGTGTGTGTGTGTGTGATTGTATGTTTTTTCCTTCTTCTTTCTGGTCATTACAAAAGAATTGTATAATATTTGGGGACCACTCGCATTATACACTTGGGCAGGAAGTATAATAATAATGTTGCCTATGTTTTACACAGTCTCTGCTTATTAGACAGATAAAACTCCTTGAATAGTTAGAGATACAGAATTTATCATTGATCCACGGTCATCAGTGTAACGCACAAAAGCCACTAACCTGTTGTCTATCTGTTGTTTAATTTGAGCATAATGTAAAACAAGCAATAACTGGAAATCGAAGAAAGTTATGACAGACGTGAAAGTTAGCCACCAACAGAGGGACAATAGCCAAGTGTCATTGTTTCAGTGCCAACTTCTGTGTATCATTCATACTATTTACGTGAAACGTAAAGCCAGTGATGTTAGCCAGGGCTAACGTGAAGAATATGGGCTTATTTCACACATCGCTTTTAATTTGTTTAACCTGAACCAAACCAACAGTCAGGTGGCCATGACTTACATGAAGGC